>NC_046156.1:161017175-161317175 GCF_011064425.1 Rattus rattus
TCATTTACTTCCGTTCAGTTACGTATTGCTGTTCACTTTTTGTTTTTACATTTTAGCTTTCTTCGAGTACACTCACTTTGTCTGTATTTGACATTTCCCCAGAATCAGGAGAAAGCCCATATGATTTGTTTTTCCTTAACAGATAGCAGGGTGGAACAATTCTCTTTTTTTAATAATAGAGATATGGTTGAGTCAACAGGAGGATGGATACTAGTACTGGTGTTCTTGATGTGATAACATTCCTTAACAAGTATGATAATGATGATTCCACTACAATGACCTAGTATTCTTCCCATGAAATTGCAGTTATCGATGAGCTTTAGAATTGATGGTCATAAGTCACAGAAGAACTAAAGGTTGATTTAAGGTAGGAAGTAGATAGTCTCTACAAAATGACATAACCATTAATTTTGATGATTCAGTTATTTTATATTTACATTACTAAAGATATAGGCTAGAAAGTACATTCCATGTCAATAAAACCATATATAGATAAGCAATTCTAACAGCTTGTGAATAACCTACCAATTTCTGATTCAATTTGGCTTCTCATTACAGTCCACATACCCAACGCTGATTAAGTTACACAGGACACACACACACACACACACACACACACACACACTCTGAGAGAGAGTTGGGGGAGCTCAGATCCTAAAGATAAATGCAAATATTGCATCATAAAAAATGGTTTTAATGTAGACACTAAATCTATCCTCACAGATCAGAGCCTGCGCTCATCATCATCAAAAATATCAATAAAGAATGTGGAAAGAAATAAACAAATAAGCAAAATACCTCCTTAAATAATTAGGAACAAATATAGTACAGACAGAATTTTGAAAGACTGATCTTGGTGCACTGGGTTTTGTTCTATTTTTTATTTGTTTGGTTGGTTAGTTTGATTAGGTTATTTTGTTTATTACATTTCGATAACACCTTGTTTCTCATAGCTCTCCATCCTCCTCCTGTACCCTACTGAAGATTATACCCACCTACCACCACTTTGGTTATCTCTAGCCATTTTCACTTTGCAGTCAGGGAACTCAGGAGAAAGAACCAGAAAGAATGATCAGAGGAGACTAGGGGCCCAGAACAAGTACTTCTAAAAGAACTTGGCCACATATATAAAAGGACAGAGACTTTGGATGAAACAAGGATGGTAGTGGTCTGTATCACGTATGTACCATTCATGGTCATGCTCTCTGTTCAATGCTTACAGGACTCCTTGTTGTGCTAACCGTGGTTTTATTGTTAATATCTATGGCATATATAATAAATATTAACAGTACATGTACTGGCTGGTTTTGTGTCAATTTGACATTTGATTAAGTCATCAGAGAGAAGAAGACTCAATGGAAAATATTTAAAAGATTCACCTATAAAACATTATACCATTCAAAACAGGTTAAAAAGAAAGGATTGAGTGTTTGTAACGCTGCATTGTGGAGCTGTTGATCTTCTGTTGAAATAGGGCTGAGCAGTAAACAAATGAAGCAGAGCACCACCCTCCGTATACGGTGCAGGTAAGCAATCTCCAAATCCATCTACACTTGCATTTCTGTCCTGACTTGCCAAAGGTAAACCAGTCTGGTATATTCAGTCCTTTTCTCGCTTGCCTGATGATGATGTTGTCCATGGCCATGAAGTCCCTAACTCAGAAAACATAACAAGCATAGTTTTGAATAAATACATTTAAATAAATTTAATATCTTTCTTTCTAGGCAGTTAAATAGTGTAGGTATGTTTTGTTATAACGTTAAAGTTAAGTGCTCATCAAAATATACTACATAAATTAATTCATCCTCATTATCAAGGAAGCTCTTTAAAGGACAAATGTATCTCCTTGACTGGTTTTAATAAATAAAATATGTGTTTTATCATTGCTTGTAGATGCAAATCTATTTGGGCAATATATATATATATATATATATATATATATATATATTCCGTGATTTCTAATAGGTGAAATATAACCATAAATAAATACAAACAGCGATCAATATCAAGTTTTTAAACATTTGTTGATGATAAACAATTGAATATAATTTTAAATCCTTATGCATGGAAGGCATGAGAACACTACTACTGTTACTCTGGCGACATTGATGATTTTCGTTAGGAGCATTTAAAAAATCCTTTCATTGTAAAAATATATAATACAATGATGCAACGAAGAAAAAGAAAGATTATCACATATTTTGATTTCAACTATTTTGACAACAACGTGTGGTTTTATTTAGTATACTAATTCATAACAAAGATTCATTTGGAAGGAAAGTGGTAATCCTCCTACATTTTAGAGAGCCACAGTAAAAGTTCTTGGATGCCTGATTAAATGATTTGAAAGTCTGAAATTCTAAGTCTAATTTATTCATTTAGCATGCAATCTCTTTTTTAATGAAAGATGTTGCTATATTCCATATAGAGACTATTTTATTTATGTTTCTGCAAATCTTTTCACTGGAAAATTTTTTCTGAAAGATTTTGTTGTGAGAACCACTATCCAATTCTTCTAGGTTTTGCTAAACTTGAATTTTGCTACCAAATAATGCTTCCTTACATAAAGTTATGTTGAGACTTACAGTGTTTATATTTATATAGAAAAGATGATTTTTTCTGGTGTTATATATCTTCTTATACCAGTATATGCTATAGACACAGAATATAGATAAGTGTAAAGGTATATATATTGCAAGAAAAATGAATGTATGTACCAGATATATACTGACTGAGGAGTTATTATTGCAGGTAAAATAATATGGAAGAGTGATTTTATTATTGCTTTCAGAAAAAGAGTTAATGCTTATGAATAAAGGCCGAATCCACTTTTATGATATATATTAGTTTTGTTTTGAATGGCTAATTTTAAAGAAATGCTAGTAATAACAAAAAACATTACTTAGAACACTTAGATTTAACGTCTTAATACATTGTTTTATCAGAATGTTTTCAATAATTCGGTAAATCCAGTAGTAAAAACTAACAGTTTGTCTTATAATTTAGGTCCTGAGTATAAATTTTATTTCTTCAATAAGACATTTTGCAAACAAGAAAAATAAGCTAGAGATTTTCCTAAAGCAGAATTAACACTGTGATAAATTAAGAATCAGGATGCTACAGGACAGATTAAAGATACCTTTAACTATGCTACAACAGATGGTATCAAAATGTACCCTAAACCTGAATGAATGTCCCACTTAGGATGATCTAGATGGAGCATTTTCAAGGAGTAGAAATGTAGTGGATAACAGCAAGCTAGGGAATTTCGAAGAAAAAGCAATGGGGAATTGTGAGCAAGGTAGACTGCAGAATGTAGTACATAAGTACTTGCTTGCTTGGTAGCAACTCCCTGTTTAGTCCACATGTGACCTTTCGTTGGTTTGCGTAAAGCACAGTGTGGGAAGGCAAATACCTCAGTGTAGTTTCTGAAATGTTACATCATTTTGCTTTCTTTTGATTTTAACAATTCACAATTATCTTTTAAATTTAGAAACAAGTATAGTTTACTGAAAATTGCTGCCTATATATACTGGGTCTATATTCCGCTCCCACCAATAGACAAGAGTTCTTAAGAAACGGGAAAACCAGTAGGTGGAGCCCTCTTGCCTTTAATCCTAGCATTCCAGAGGCAGAAGGCAGGCAGATGCTCTGAGTTCTAGACTAGCCAGTTTGCAATGAGGTTGAAACTGGCGCTCAGTTGCTACAAGAAACAATGTCTAGTACATGCAAAAAGAGATAGAGGAAAGGAAGAGTAGAAAGGGATGAATAAGAGAAAGAATGAAAAGCAGGGAGAGGAGGAGGAGGAAAAGGAGGAAGAGGGAGAAGAGGAGGAGGGAGGAGGAGGAAGAAGAAACTTAAAATATATATGTAATGTGTGAAACAATGTAAATATTTTGGATCTTAGTGTTTATTTTATCCCAATTGATATTTTAATGCATTCTATCTTCATAGTTTCCATTGAAAATTTAAAATTGAAAGTGCAACTCAAACTTGTGTTATGTGACCTGTGAAAACAGCCAGAAGTCAATATGGTTTCAATATAAGACAAGGTTCATTACTTAACTAAGCTGTGCTAATAGGCTCTGAGAAAAAGAGGTATCTGTGAAAATGTAGAAGATATATTTTATATTAATTCTATAATATAAAAAAAATGACAATGAACTTCAACAATTTTTCTGTGATAGATTACAAGCACCACATTTAATATCAAAAATTATAACATTCAAAGACATGTAAAGCCTTTGTTTGATGATAAATATAGAAAAAGCTTAATTAATATTATAGAATCTCAAATAAAATGAGAATGTTTCAGATATAATAAATTGTACTTATACTGGCAATTGTCAACGATAATCATGAACTATACCATAAGACGTTTCTAACTATTTCTCTTTAAATTAAGCAAGCAACATTAATTAAAATTGTACATTATATCTCTTTGTATGTGGTACTTTTCTGGCTTTTTGTTATTGGTGGATTTTTAAATTACGATTTGACCTAATTACCTTTTCTTTATGTGAAAAGAATTTGTTTTCGAGAAATAAACAAACAAGCTTTTAATTTAAATTTATTGATTACTAGAATATATCTAGAATTATTTATTTACTGCATATAGAATTTAAAATACTTTAAATGATTATTAATAGTTAATATGGTCTATTTTGCTTGTTCACTCATCTCAAAGGTACACTTTTAAATATATCTCTAACAGGTCAAATGAAACAGTGATTTTAATCTCCATCCTTCAATTTATTCATATTGAGCTTATTTCCATCTTTGTTGCAGCTATCTACTGTAATCTCATGCTCTCTTATACTTCCTGATGCTCTAAACTGGTAATATATCTCTTCTTCTCATACTCCAGTTTAATACTAACATTTTGGGATCATTTCTCATGAAAACCTGCAACCATCTAAATCAGATAAGTAAATTTCACTCCCATTGCCCTACTACAAATCAATTCCCAAGCTTCAATGAAGAGATATGTGGAGAGAGCATCATGAGGCCTCTTCCTCTATAAAACACATGATCATTACAGCAGATCTTAATAACGCCTGGCTTTCTCACCTAGTGGACGGCCATTACACCCTCATTTCCTTCCTGATATTAAAGAAAATTGGGCAGAAATCCGATATTGGTGCATGCAGGTAATTCAGCTTTTTAGCTAATATCCTTTATCAATGATGTTCACAAATGTGTTTTCTGATTGAGTTACCAGACTCACAATGATACTCTAGTTCATTCCATTTGCCTATACGTTTCTTTGATCATCATTTTGATAGCTAGGTACTCCATTGTGGTCTTACATTTTTAGATCCATTTCTCTGTTAAAGGGCATTGGGTTCTTTCAGATTCTGGCTTCTTTATAAATAAGACTGCTATTAATAATGGACCAATATTATACGTTTGTTGTATGTTAGAACATCTTGAGTGTCTCCCAGGATGGGAATACTTCTATTTTTACGTACTCAGTCACCAAAACTAGATAAGTTGACTAAAAGTGTATATGAAAGGACCAGATAGATCTCTCTAGAAACTCATCGAAGCATGTCAATACAGGTATTTCATGACAAACCACTGCACTAGGAGCAGTCCTTTTGAGAGTTAGGAAGGACTGAAAAGACCTAAAGGGCTTTACCTTCCCATAAGACAAGTATAAACAGGTACCAACGACAAAATACTAAAACTATCATGAACTAACCCAAGGTTCAACTACACAGGCCGCCTTGTTAGGTCACCACTGGAAAGTTAAGCCTGTTCTGCAGTTGTATACCCAAGTGTGGGGGAATGTCAGGAAGAGGGGGCAGTAAGGAGAGTGGGGATGGGGAACACCATATTAGAGAAGGGAGGATGAGGTTATGCACAGAAACCAGGAAAGAATACATTGAAATATGAGCCAAGAAATATATCTAATAATTTTTTTCAATATCAACAAATAACAACAGATAAATATGTCTTCACCCAGGCCCCTAAGTGGATATGAGAAAAGTAATAGAGCACAGAAGCACAAGGCGTGGTCCTGTAAATAGAATATATATATATATATATATATATATATATATATATACCTATGATTATAAAATTAAATTAATAAATAAATAAATAAAATATATACAAGAACACCAGTGGAATGAAATGAAAAGAAAAAAAAACAGACTTACCAAGACATGAAAAGTGAATCAAGACAAAAACTGTAAATAAGAAAAATCCATCAACAAGGAAGCCAGAATACTTCAAATGGAATATGATGTTAAAAGAGATTCTTGGGCATTGAAACAGAAGATCTGGATACCACAGATAATAAGAAAATATTAAATCTGAAAAAAAAAAATGCAGGCTTTTAATAATTGGAAATCCTAAATTCCTATGATAAACTAAAATCTAAGAAAAAAAAAAGAAAGCATGTAGTAGACACATATTGTCCAGGCACAGAAAATACATAAACAATAAAATTGTAGAAGAAATATTTCAATCAAAGAGAAGAAACTATCAAAACTTTTAATTATTTAAAACATCAAATAGACTAGTTACAAAATGAAGTCCTTTTGCATAGTTAAAAACACTCAACATACATGTGGCCTGGATTGTGATTCGATTTAATGTTTTCTTGCTATCCATCCTGACTGGCTTCTATGGCTCCCTTGCCACAGTGGTCCCGAATAACAAGAGGACCCTAAAATGAACAATTTGGTTCTTCTGTATATAATATGACTGTGGATTTCACCTCCATCAGGCTGAAGGAGATGCTTTATGAAGATGTCTAAGCAACTGCTGACCTATGAGTGCAATGATTTGTATTTGCTTGGCCCAGAGATGGCACTATTTTGGAGTATGTATTAAAATACATGTATCACTGTGGATGTGAGCTTCAAGACCTAGCTGTGTGGGGTAGAAGATGTGGAAACCTAGCTCCTCCCCTGGCTGACCTGCCTAGATGCTGTCACTTCTTCCTATAATGATAATGGGCGAAATCTGAATCTATGCAGTCAACTAATTAAATGCTGTTTCTTAAAGTGGCTGTTGTTGACCCTATAACAACCAGTCAACTTAGGTACCTCAGATGTGAGTTTGAATTAAAGAACAGGGCAGAGAAGATGGAGCCAAGACAAAGTTCTGAGTCAATTTTATTGCAAAGCAGAAAACATAAAGTAAAAATCCTTAGCCCATCATAGAATAATTCATATAAGTCTACTCTTTGGCAGCCAATGGCATGGGTTTCCATTCTATTTCAAATTCGGCTCTTATTAGTTGAAAGTGAACTCAAACACAGTGGAAGTGCACTAAGTGATGTAATATGGAATTAGTTGATGGCGCTCCCACTGTGAATCATGGCAGATGCTCTGGTAGCCTCCTTAGTGCGTTGTCTGTTCACAACAGTAAACTACAACGAAGTTGATGCTGAAGGACTAGGATGTTTTGAAATATATTAGATCATCTGGAAGAATGTAGATTTTGAGACTTTGGATTTGGAAAGCAATTTCAATACTTTCAAGTGAGGCCTCGTGGACTCTCCTAGTAGAAGTAAACTTTGTGGTTGAGTGATTGAAAGGTTTAATTTAAATTTCAGTATGTGGACTAGATTTTTTAGGTATTTTGTTTTTAGAATACCAGGTTTTTTTTCATTTTCTGAAAATTCTACTGAATCTAAGATCTAATTTTGTATTGCATTGACAAGGGAGGCTCAAAAGATCCAGCAGAGACTTTGTTCTCTGTTTAAGATCTCATGAAGAACATTTTTGAACGACTTGTAGCTTAGAAAGCAGAAGGAAAATATAATCTTGTTCAAGTATTAAAGAGGCATCAGAGCAGTGAAATGGAGCTGACCCATGTTCTAGGAAGTAAGAGAATTTAAAGATTTGGGGGCAATATTGGCTGGCTGAAGTTTGAGATCTAGGCACTAGTGGTGTACATCTTTGATCAAGACCTACAAAACCAAACAGATCTCTGAGTTTGAGACAGGTGCTATGGTGCTATGATTCTCGTGAAGACATAAATCCAGGCATGGTGGAACATGCTTAATCCCAGCATTACAGCATTAGAAGAGACACGAGCCATGCACAATCTCTGGGTTCAAGGTCAATGTAACAAGAAAATTCCAGAGAAATAATGCCAAGCTTTGGGCATGGGGAATAGGGAGAAAACACAGAGCTGTATTAATGAGAAATAAGGTGGGACATCAGTCCAAGCAACCAGAAACGCAGCAGGGCTCAGAGCCATGGCTCTGGCACAGAGTGAAAACTAGGCTGACTGCTGGGGCTGGTCCCTGCAGGTAGCTGGAGCTAAGAATTTGAGTGGTGTTTAAGGAGAGCCAGCATCCATTGAAATGAAATCTTCTAGGAAATGTTTTCTGAGAACTGAAAGATGTAGTTTCCAAGAGACTAGCCAAGGTGTACCTGTGAACTGCAGCAGCTGTGCTAAGGTGATGTGTGGCCAGTCACCCAGGTGGTACTAGTTTTAGAAGGCATTGAGTCAGTCACAAAAAGCAGCTGACAGCTGGCACTGTGGGAGAGCCATGGAAGGCCATTGGTGAGGTTCAGTCTCGGTTGCAGTTGATGTCCCAAGACTGAAGGGTCAATGCAAAAGGATTTGGAGGCTTGGTACCATAGAAGAAAAGCCTATGAGGAGGCTATTGGTAAATTTCTAGTTGTCATGGAAGATTCCAGAATACTGAGAATGTCAAGTACGTGGAATGACCTTCAAGGTATGGCAACAGCAGCAGTGGGTGGATCATCCTGAGCTTTAGGTAGCTACTGAAGGGCAGAGCTGGAGTGACACCCAGCCTTTAGGAGGAACCAGCAGTTCATGGGAAGAATCCAGAACATTCAAAACAAGTATCAACTGTGTCATTGAAGATCACTGGAGACTCTAAAAATTTGGAAGTCCGAGGTGTAAACTATCTCTGAAGAATGCTGCTAACAAGGATAGAACCAAGCCAGGAAAGAAGTTGCCTGCCAGCAAAGATGGAGAAGAGTTGGAGATCAGCTGCTTTGACATCGAACCTTCAGAATCGTTTGGCATTTGCCCAGCTTGTTTTTGTCTCGATTCTGAATTACAGTGAAAGTGATACGTTGCGATTCAGAAGAGTACTAACTTTGGACTTTCAACACTGTTTGATATTTCGTAACAAATCGTTTAATATTATCCCTAGTACCAACACCGAGCTTTGTCTGCATACAACACATGGCTTTAGTTGTGACTCTGAATCCCATAGTACTAGAAATTCTTATTAAGATCATCTTCTTGATCTTCACAAAATCAGAAAATGTCCACTTTTCACTTTGGGTTTCTACAACCTCCAAGTGCCCCCACAATTCAGATGTTTTCCAACCATCTCCCTTTACCTGATCTACATCATCTCAACCCCATCTGCCTCCAAACATCCGATAAAATCTACTCTATTTTCTTCTTCCAGTAGATTATTGTTTTACTCTATCGACCCACTTCTTCATCTACTTGTATAGATTGAGCTTGATCATCATTTTCTTAGCAGCTCATATTTAAGTGAATACCTTATCATATTTTATCTTTCCTGGGTTTAGATACGCTGTTCAGGATGATATTGTTTCATTTATTTCTCTGTAGAAATTTAATCAACAACATATCTGCATTGTGGTAGTTGAATCCTAAGGGCTTTTCGGATCTATGTGATCTGGCTGCATTACATTAGCGTCCCCTTTTTAATACATGCACTCAGTTGTTGAGATTTGGTTATGTATTGTAATGTAAGTGCAGTCCACAAGATCACGGTTTGCTTCAAAACAAAAATCTACATATAGTCCCAAGTGATACTATGTCGCGTTGCCCTCAAATTAATTCTGACTGGTAAATAAAGGATGACTACAGCCTAAACATTGGCAGAATTGAAATTAAGTATTGCTTAGCATCCTGGTCTGGATTCTGAGACCACTAGGAGGAGAGAAAATTGTAAATGTAGATGGAACCACCTTGGATTAAGTGGGGTGTGAAAAACATTGTCTGATGGCTGGCCAGTTAGAGTTAGAGCAGTCAAGATAAATCTGGCAGTAATTTGGAGGTTATCCAATAGGAAAGTAGTTTCTAATACCACAGAGGCCAGATATCTGCCCTGTTCCTGTACTGTTTAAGACTTATTCAAATATAAAGGATATTTGTGTATTTTTGTCAGAAACTAGATGGTTTTAGGTAGGGTAGAAACCTTGGGTTGCATTTTGAAATTTCTACAACTCTAAGGACAGGACATACAGATCTCCGGTTCTATACAGACAGTTCAGTTAGTAGGTTGAGCAGCAATACGGTGTCGTGGGGTTCATGGCAGTTAAGTTTGTGGAATTCAAGAAGCAGAATTTTAGGAACAGTCTTATTTGACAGACAGATTACAAAGAATAAGCGCCCAACAGAGGTGAAGACAGGGTAAGCAAAAAAATGGTAAGCCAGAAGATTTAGAATAGATTACCAAGGAGATTAGCTTTGAGGCCAAACAAAACAATTCATTGAGAAGCAAAGGGAAGCCACATTGAATCAGCTTGGAGGAGGCATTTTATGGGGTAGTTTTAATTATCATTCAAACAGAGTTCAGAAAGAGTTAAAATGGTGAGTTTTATTCAAAAGTAAGCCTCTGAGATGAGAATTGCATCAGGTGAAGTTACATCTACATGCCTGCAAATATCATGTGGTTTGTTTATCAACAATAGCTACTGCATTGTAAAAGTATACTTCATTTGCTTATCAATTTTCTGTTGAGTCACATCTGGTTTATTTTCGTATTTCAAAGCTTATGAATAAGCCACAATGAACATAGTTGAGCAAGTCTCCCTAGGGAGGATGGAACTTCCTTTAGGTGTATGTCCAAAATGGTCTTGAGGAAGATTGATGCACAATTTTCCATGCCACCATTATTCAAAACATCGTGTAGGTAAATAAGATCATAGAGTTGAGGATATTGGGGCTGGGCTGGTGTCCTATGTTTCTCTATTTATAGCCTGTAAGTGCCTTCTTATACCAAAATGCCTAGAACCTACTGTTTGAAAGCTCAAATAAACAAGAACCATCTCTAGCCTCCATGAAGTGCAAACAAAACAAACAAACAAACAAAAAAACAATTGAGTAGCTGCTTGTAAAAAGATTATAAATGTATTTATACTTATCTCTCTGTACAGAGATTTAACTCTAAATAGATCAAAAAGTCATAAAAGCCTGATACAATCTCTGAGAACAACAACAACAACAAACTGTAAGAATATGATAGATCTCATTGACACAGGAAGTACATTCTGTGTAGAATACCAATAACACTAAATTAAGATTAACAATTGGACCTCATGAAATTGAAGGCTTCTATATGGACAAGAACACCGATTGCCCAAAAGAAACCAAGTTATATGATGTGACAACTTTTACCAAAATGTACACATCTGAGGCTGTTTTCTACGTTAGTAACAATTCAAAAACACCTTTAGAAATCAAAGAAAAAGCATTAACCAACTAGCATTGTCAGGACTGATAATTTTATCTAGTTATTTATCTAAAAAATATTCATTTTGAGAGGTTGGCTCAGTATTAAGCTGTGTGGTTTCTTTGTTTATTTCTTTGAATAATTATTTATTTTAGTTTCCATGAAATTTGGGGATACTAGAGAGTAATGAATAGCAAAAAATACTTTAAATATATAATTGGGTCTTGTTCATATTTTTTTCAGGGCTTTTTGGTTTTGTTTAACAATTTACTCAGCTGCTAGATAGCATTTGTTGATGATCCAATAAAAGAGCATAAAAATAATAACATGATTTTAGGGCATATATTATGTTTTAGAATTGAATAAGAATATAAAAGCGGTTTAACGCTTAAACAAATGAAACTTTTTTGAAACCTTTAATGAAATATTCAACATTCTTAGTCTAAGGATGATTCAAATGATAACCATCTTTTTGATTTCATCTTAATCCTTCAGAATGGCTAAGAACAACAATAAGTGGCAGTTTATTACCACAATGATGTGGAATAAGGGGACATTCATCCATTGCATGGTATTACAAATTTGTACAGCCGGTGGAAATCAGTGTGGCGTTTTTGTAAAATATTTTTTTATTGATGGTTTTTTGCCCTAACTATTTATTAGTACCTGAATAAGAGACATAGAACCAGATATTTTTCTTAATAAGCTCTAAACCCTAGACTGGGCAGATTCAGAGATGTTCAAACTTCTATCCCCTATTAAAGGCCATGCATTATTTACTATTTCTAGTCTTGTTTTGTGTTTATCTTCTTTCAGGCTGCTCTTATTCATGGCCATTTCCTTTTCTTTCCCTTCTCTTTCTTGTCACCTCAGATCACCTATCATATCTTGTCCTGCCTTTTTTCTCCCTTGCCCAGTTACATTCTCTAGCCTTTTATTAACCACTCGTGGATTTGGTACATTCTTTAAAGTACACTTTGGTTGAACAATGTACCCCAAGATCAGGTTGGAGTCTGGACCAGGACAGAAACTCAGCAAAGACTAACTCAAACAGTGCCTCAAAAAATGGGAATCAAACTTTCTCAAGATTCATCTGTTCCACTACTGATATGTGCAAAGGATGGTTTCATGCTGAAGAGAAAGCACAACTGTGTTCTTTAATTCTCTCAACCAGGCTTCTCTTCTCAATCACCAGAAATGGAAAAACAAGATGATGTTCTTCTACAAAAGGAATAGATAAAAAAAATGAATACATTTTCACATGTAATATTACACAGTAAAGCTGTTTAGAAACAAAAAAAAATCAAGAGGCATCCAGGTTGAAAGACTACTATGTTGATGACAACGTGTAAAAGGTTACCAAACACTAAGAACAAATACAGCAGAAGCTTCCTTAAATATATACATACATGAAAGTAATCTAAAAACAATTGGCACTTAAATGATGGAGATGCAGTCCAAACCTTAAATCACTTGAAACCACAAGTCACCATGTCTTTGAGTAAATTACATCTTATCAATGTTTTGGGTAAAGTTTCACCTTGGGAAACCCAAAATAGTAGATGTTCTCACTAAAGGTATTGGTTGTTCTTCACAAACTAATGATAAGGCACTATGGCTGAAGATAACAAGTACAGGACTCATAGAACATAGAGAAGCCTTCAAGCTTCTGCCTCCTTAAGCATTTACACATTTTGAATAGTTATTCTTGTATTGGAATGTATTCTGCATGTTACCAAAAGGGAACTTAGAAGATCAAAACTGTTACAAAAACACAGGGTGTGTTGGGATGGAGGTGGCAAACAGTTATTGTGGTAGTGTTAAACCAATTACTGACTTAGCTTGTGACTCTTCCCAGGAGAGGGAGTTCAGGCCTCATAGACTTGGAAGGACCAGGACCTAGAGACTTGATAGTCAGACATCTAGAATAGAATCAAATGTAACTGGCCAACAGGAGAATGAAGAAAGAAAGAAAGAAAGAAAGAAAGAAAGAAAGAAAGAAAGAAAGAAAGAAAGAAAGAAAGAAAGAAGAAAGGAAAAAAAGAAAGAAAATTCAAATCAATGAAATGATTCTTAATTATATGCCACTATAGTAGTAGATTGTTGTCTAATGATCATCAGAGTCTTCATTCAGCTACTGATGGAAATAGATGCAGAGACCCACAGGCAAACAATAGTTGACTTCTTGGAATTTTACAGAAAAGAGCAGTAGGATTGACTGCCGAATGAAAAGGTTAAGGAGAGACCAGAAATCCCACATTAACAAACCTTGACACATGGTAGCTCGCCTACACTAAACCAACTGGAGAACCTGCATTTGATTGACCTAAGCCCTCTACACATGTTACATTTGCATAGCTTGGTCCTTGTGTGTGAGTCTAAGAGTGAAAGAAGGGTTTGTCTTTCAATCTTTTGCAAGCTTATTACTCATACTGGGTTGCCTTTTTCAGTCTTAATATAGGAGAGACGCTTAACCTTACTATAACTAGATATGGCATATTTGGTTGATATTCATGGGAGCCTGGTCTTTTTCTGTATAAAATCAAGGACTGGATTTGGGAGCGATAAAGAAGAAGTAGAAAGGACTTGGAAGAGAGGGGACAGAGAAAACTCACCATGATGTAAAACAAAATAGTAATAATTTAAAAATGGGAAAAATTTGCAAATCTAAACTAAGTGATCAACTAAATAAAATGAAAGGTAAAATGATGAATGCCGTACAAGTGGAGTTTTGCACTTCTGGCACAAAGCTTGTAGAACACATCACCATCATCGCTTCCAGGACAAGAACTTGAGGCTAAATAGCACCTGGAAGAAAACCATATTCTACTTTCCTCATAAAGGAACATAGCAATAAAATGCCAATTAAAGACCTTTCTTTTTCTATATTCATCAGTCAATGTTTTTTCTGCCATCATAACAAAACCATTCTTCTGTGTAGATGAGAACTAATACAGACTCACAGTTAGATAATATGCAAGGAGTGAGAGACATTGCAACATTCAGACCCAAATGGGATATCCATATGAATTCCTTCCCATGGAGTTTAGGAAACACTGGATAGGAGATGTTGGAATGATTATAAGACCTTATAAGATATTGTAATTGTTATGCAACACCAAAGAAACAAACCCTTCTACACACAGCTTTATTGATGTAAGCTCATAGAAACTATGGCAGCATATGCAAGTTCTGCACAGGCCTGGGTCTGATATCATTGTTCCAGCCCTGAGATGGGAATTTTAGATACAACTTCACATTCCTAACTCAAAGTTATCTGCAACTGATAACTGCATTCAAATAGAAAAAAGCTTTTCCCAATGGTCCCAAGGATATACAAATTTCCCTTAAGAACTAGCCCTATGACAGTAGTACCGTGAAACACAAAATAAAAAACTAATAGCTTTTTTGGGGGTTGTTGTAGGACTTTGTGGTGAATATGATTTGCATCTATATGTGTTTCTTGGCCCTTTTCTTTTTCTTCTTCTTCTATTTTGTAGGTTTGCTTATTTTGCCCTATGTTGTTTATTTTTCTTTTATCTACATAATTATTGTTGATGTTGTTTTTATACTTTAGGTACATTTTTTACATCTTAATTATGAGTGTGGATGAGGTTAGATGCATAGTAGGAAGTACTTAGGAGAAGCTATGGAAGTGAAAAATATTATCAGAATGCTGACCTATGCCCTGCTATATTTCTGTATGTTTTCAGGTTTATTAATCTTAAAAATTCCACAACAGATTTTCCAATTTTTGCTGATATGAGTTTTGTGGTAGGGAACTAATGATTTTTTTTTAATTTCCTCAATTTCTGTTGTTACGTCTTCCTTTTCATTTCTGATTTTTAGAAGTTTTATGGAAGTTAGGAGAGATCTTTAGATTCCGACCACACAAACTACACATGGCCTGTCTTCTATTACAAATAGTTATCTTCAAAAACTCAAAGTAAGAGACAGTAACTTTGGCTCTGAAGTGAAGTCAAATATGACTCTTAGTCAGCCCAATTTAAAAGGCAGAGTCAAGTTACCAGTGCTTGGCTTGAATGATCACTCAGTATTCTTGAGTGCTTTGCTGCTAAATGCTGAGTATATTAGTTCCATCTCTCTGGTGTTACACTATCAGAGTTGCTCCCTGCCAGTAACTCAGTTCTATGTGATATGATACCATCTTCATGCCTCCATCCAGCACCTAAATGAATATGATCTGTGCAAATTCACACTGACTTACATGCACATATAAGAAACAAAAAATCCATCTGGGATAAAAGATACTAATGCCAATAGAATCAAGAAAATTTAAATAATCATTTAGAAACAGAAAATAAAGTAAAATCTATTGGACCAGGAACAGAGTTTAATATAATACTTTCTCTAAGAGATGGAAAAAAATACGGGTCCTTTGATATTTGGACCATAATGAGCATAGTTTAAAACTGCCCTCATTTATCTTAGTTTGGGAAAATTTTAGATATTTGACCTCCAGTCACTGAGACGAGCATCCTCAAAGGTATTTGGAATAAAGACAGAAAAGGGCAACTGTCTACATTGGACTGGGACATAGCTGAGATGCCAATGTGAAATGTGTGCAGCAACTAGGAAAAATCAGGTTGTGCCTTCAACTGCTCATGTTCATGGCAGGCTGAGAGCTTTTACTGCAGTGTAATGCATTAGCCAATTCAATTAAGATTCATGACATTCAGTAGACAGGATTATCTGCTGATTTCCAATTTGATTCTCATTTACTTTTTGAGGTTTCTTAGAGCTCTTTGATGTTATAACCACATTCTTCTCATAACAATATATTAATTTGCTAATAAAAGTATTTAACAATACATACCATTCTGAAAAGCACAAAAGGACCTTGGGACGATGATAATACAATTTCTGCCTACCTAGATTTTAGACTGACCATAGTCACTTTTGAGTGCATCAAAGCATGTCCAACACCAATCTTTTTTCCATATCCACAAATAGTCTTTTGCCACCTCCCAAATGCTGAGACAGTTTAATACAGTTCTACATGTTGGGATGACTACCAGCAATAAAATCAATTTTGCACATACATACTAACTATAATTTGGCTACAATTATGAATCATGGTGTAATATCTGATATCCATATATCTGCTATAAGACCCCTATGAAATGGTGATTCAACACCCAAAAGTGTTGTTTTCTGAAACAATGCCCAATTTTTAAAGACAATTGTTACAGCATTATTCTAATTCTACTCTCACTATTAAATCAGTTGATAACAGTTCTTTTCATGAAGATGTTTTCAGTGCTGTGTTTCCCTCTCACACCTAGAGAATGGTTAATGCTTCAACTTAGCCCCTTTGACTCTTTAACATAATTTACCCTATGTTTATATACAAACATAAAATATATTTCTGTTTTATATTTGCTTTACTGTGATGGCAAGTCACTGTTTTCTGACCAGTTTTAAATGTAATTTCATGTTGTTTTATTTCAAAATAAAGTAAACTATAGAGGTTATATGTAGGAGTAGGTCTTTCAGGTGACACTATTCAACGCCTGGAAGATAAATATTTAGACTCCACAGTTTATAGAGAACTGATTAAACTATACTTTATTTTATTATTTAACATTTTGTTGATTATTTATGAATTTCCTTCATGCATCCTAATCCTAATCTGACTCATCTCCTCCTGTCTTGGATACATCCTAAACTTCATCTTTCCAATGTACCCCCAAAGAAAAAACAAACAAACAAAAACAAATAAAAAAACAATAATGCCCTCATTCTGGAGTTGTAGTGTGTCATAGTGTATTTTACCATATGCTCTATTTCCATACATATTTGCTTTTACAAATCTTCTTTGCAATGAGTCATTGGTGTGGTTGGAAGACACTGGCTTCTGTCTGTACTGGATACTCCTGTGACTTCCCTCAAATTTCCTCTACTACTCTATGGAGATCCTACAGCTTTGTATACTTTTGGATCAACTCATATGTCTGGATGGGGGTCTGGGGAAGGTGGGCTTGTTAGCTCTCCTCTCTTCTGCAACCC
Source organism: Rattus rattus (assembly GCF_011064425.1). NCBI lineage: Eukaryota > Metazoa > Chordata > Mammalia > Rodentia > Muridae > Rattus > Rattus rattus. Next base: position 161,034,640 of record NC_046156.1, read on the forward strand.
CACCATCACAGCAGTCTCTTCAGCACTCCCCCTGCTTTAGCTAATCCATTGCCACAGCCAGAAAAGGGCAAGGAGCCACTCCTCTCTCTCTCTCTCTCTCTCTCTCTCTCTCTCTCTCTCTCTCTCTCTCTCCTCTCCTCTCTCTCCTCTCTCCTGGCTCATTATCAACTCTTGTAACCAGGCCAGGTCTACTGTGTTGCTATTTTCCCCCTTGTTCCCCAGAAGAACATGGTGAGATATCCTCACCCTCCTTGACAAGGCCAGCTCTCCGCCTGCCACATGTTCTGATAGATATGAGCTGGAAGAAGGCATCTCTATTTGGTCATGTTGCCACTTGGCAGACAAGTTTTGGTCCAATTCTTCCCACAATTACATTTCCAAGGTTAGACTCATCTACAACTCCTCAACTTGGGTCCAGCTAACTGTGCTTCATAGTGTAGAGTTGCAGGCCTTCTCCTGGAGTGCTTTTAGCAGGTGAGGGACAGGATGAGATCTTCACTTTCCATAGCCTCAAGGTCTGCTCTCCATGTTCTCTCCTTCCGGTTCAACAGGCTTGAAACTCCAGCAACCTGGGCCAGCTCTACTGTTTCCTTGAGCAAGATGTGGGGCTCTCACCCTAAGTAATGCAACTGGTAAGGGGTAGTATAGCTCTCAGGCCCTTAACCATCCTCATCTCCAGCTCTGCAATGGTGTCAATGAAGAAAGGGGTGTGGCCAACTCACACAGTCATCAGATATCAACTGGCTCCAGGCATCACAGTCCAGCAGCATCCTCTGGCATTTGGTGGCATCAGACCTCAGTTTTCAGACCATATGGACTTTGGTGGCAGTATGGACCAGAACCTTCCTATGTACTTAGGTGCTATTATAGAATGCTCACATAAGGCTGTGTTTTTTCACAACCCTCAAATTTCCAGTTCTGCCTCTTTTCATTGTTCACACATATCTCTGCCTCTCTGTTGCATTTCCCTACTATATACTTCCTCACCTTAGTTGTGCCCAAGACCTCTGTGTGTCAGACGGCATCTCATGAGAGGTTTCAGAAGTTTAAGCCTGAACCATGCCATATGACATCAGGCAGATGTCCTCTCAAGCTTGCTTCCCATCAATACATGTATCTGTATCTGTATATGTGTCTGTGTATGAGTATGTGTATGTGTATGTGTGTGTATATGTATACACATACATATGTGGTAGATGTAGATTCAGATGCAGATGCAGATATGTAGATGATATAGATGATGTATATGTATATGTGTATATAGATGTAGATGTAGATGATGTACATGTATATGAAGTATATGTATATGTAATGCAGATGCAGATGCAGGTGCAGAATGGTAGTCTAGATGATGTAGATGATGCAGATGTAGATGAATTATATGTAAATTATATGTATATTTATATGTATGTGAGTATAGGTTTATGTATATGTAGATGATGTATATATATATATATTTATGTATTTGTGTGTATGTGAATATGATATATGTGTATACATATATATACAAGATATTTGTGTATATGTATGTATATATTCACATGTACATAAATATTTATATATACATGTATATATATAATTATTCCTATAATTAAAAGATTTCAGAATTCTATAATTCATATAAATTACTTTATTACAATGCTTTAATTCTTATTGATAGCGTAGCCAGTATTATATAATCTATCACTTAGATTGCTTACAATCAGTTAAGCTTTTTCTCCAGGCAAGCATTGAAATTGACTCTCCATAGAACTTTTTCAAAATCAGTGTCTCCCAGCTAATGTAAGGCTCAAAATGCACGCCCTCTAGGTATTGATTTGCCAAGTGATTGATTCTCTTCATCAAAAAGGTTGTCCTGAGGCATATGACATTTGCATGTCCATACTGATGGTTTAATTACCTAAAATGAGATTCCGTGGATTAGTTCTTTGGCTTGAAACAGAGGAATAGCAAATGTGATGCCTATGTGCTAGAGACACACTACAACATAATAAGCCTCCTTTTGCTTCTAAACTGATAAAATCAAAATATTTCTTAATTCAATTGTTTAGTATTTGAAAATGATTTCTAGCATTCATTAGTAAAACACAGATGCCCTAAAATTACCTGCTTGTTTGAATAAGATGTTACATAGACACAAAAGTGGATGTCAATGCTGTTTAAAAATTCAACTTCGCATGCTTTTTCATACATAAAAGATAAAGCAGACTTATCACACTTTCTTAAACAATATTAGTGCCACTGGGGATATATATGGATTTGATAACTCTATGGGAATAGTGGAACTGACCTGAAGCTTCCTCCCCAATACGAGGGTGCCACGTCCCCTGAAACTGGAGCCACAGAGAGTTGTGAGCGCTGGGAAATGAACAGGTCCTCTGGATCACCTCAAAAACTGTCGCTAGAAGCCACGTAGTTTTGCACCATGCTGAAGAGGTTGAATGTCATCATGTAATTTATTAGTCACATTTTTAATCTATAGAATATTATCATTCCAGTAACAAGACTCATCTTCCAAGCCAAAGTATTTTTTTCTTGTTACAGAAAAACAAACATCCATCAATTCGTCAATATTTCTATGCAGAAAAAAGGAGACAGAGACCACAAAAAAAGTGGACACATCCAGGAACATGCAGTGTCATACATTTAAAAGAACTATGACACATCAAAGGGTGGAGACAGAGAGAAACCAGAGAAGAAGCACAATTAATACAGTCAGGGCAGGGCAGGGAATTGTATGACTTTAATGGTAAAATATCAATGACTAAGAGTGTTGTACTTGAATAAAGATTGATTACCAAAACAGTAACAAAAGAAATAAAATTGTAAGCAAGGTGACAGAAAAAAACACTAAAATAGCCATGAGATTTATTCAATATAAAAATAAAAAATGATATTTAAACATCCAAATTTAAGAATATGAATGTTATCTCTCTGTCATGATTTACATGTAAATATAACATAAAAAGAATACAGGACAGTTTACCGTCTGTGACTGTGTGATAATGCCAAAAAAAGTGTGGCCTGGTAAGTGAATGAATAGTTATCTAAATGTGCATTGCAAAGAAAACAGATTAAAAATGTAAATAAAAATAACAATGAAACAATACAAAATTCTCACAGGTTTTCTAGGTGAATGTACAGAAGAAAAATATTTAACTGGCCTTCTAACTGCAAATGTTTGCTTCCCTAATAATTTATTTTTTATTCACTTATATCCTATCATATTCCTTTCTGTCATACATGATCTCACCCATTGTACTTCTTTTCAGAGAAGGGAGCAATTTTTGGGACCAAACACTTTAAAATTTCAGTAAAAGTCCCACTTACTAAACATATGTTTGCTTCTGTATGTATTCTCATGAAAACATATGTGTACTTCCTTGCTAGCCCAGAGTTCATCAGTCTAATAATTTTATGTGTCAGCAAAAAGGCTACAGAAATTGAGTTTGCCCTTTTGAAACAGGGAAGTAATTGCCATTAAAGCTGTTTTATATCATGGGACTGATGCCTACCATGTATTTTGGCAATCTATTTTCCTTCACTTCAAAATGAAACAATCTTGTAGCAGTTTGTTTTATATGTAAATATGTGACAAGAAGTCTTATTTTTGGTAATTTGAGGCTTAAAAGAAGCAAAGTTAATTTAAAATCTTGGAAGGTTAACCTTTCAAAATAAAATATTTTAACTAATTCACTTAACTTATAAAGTAGAGATATTCTTTTGAACTTGTAAATTAATTTGTCACAAATTTGCCCTCCTTTCTTTAATGGTTTGTTTTCAAATAATGTATGAACAAAACTATAGTTGTTTAAATATTTGTGTTTATTTTTTCCTTGTGTCTTGTAGGTCTGATAGGAAAACATATTAAAGTATTTTACTGCAAACTACTAGCTTACAAATTAGAGATTTATGCAAATATCTCAGTAGAAGTCAATGGAATTTCAAACTAATTTTTATATTTATGTCCTAAGTGCAGTTATAAAGTCAAGGACTTTATTTCTGTCAAAAGTGTTTTTCATCAAAGAAATTGCTTTTTAGTCAAGTAAATCTGTTTCATTCACTTTTACAAATCTTTACCCTTGAATCTGAATTTATTTATTTATTTATTCTTTAATAAGTATTTTACAGTTCAGGCTTTATTACCTCCTAGTCCATCCTCCAACTGTTCCACATCCCACACCTTCTCACTGTCTCAAAGTATGTTCCTTATTCCCTGATATCCTACACCAGACCTTCTCCTTCCAGGGCCTCCAGTCTTTAAGGGTTAGGTGTATCTTCATGACTGAGTTCAGACTGGCAGTCCTCTACTGTATATATGTTGAGGGCTCATATCCTTTGATATGCTACTGGTTAATGGTTAAGTGTCTGAGATATCTCAGGGGTCCAGGTTGGGACTGCTTGGTCCTTCTGAGGACCTCCTCCTCAGCTTCATCCTGCTTTTCCTTAATTCAAACAAGGGTCAGCTTCCTGTTCATTTGTTCGCATACATATGTACATCTTTCTCCAGCTGCTTGTTGAGTGTTTCAAAGAAGTAGAGGTCTGATAGGGATCCCTTTTGTGAGCACATAGCCTTTAGTAATGATTTCAGGCCTTGGGAACCCCCCTTGAGCTGGATCCACTTTGGGCCTTCACTGGACCTTCTTTCTTCAGGTTCTTCTCCATTTCCATCCTGCAGTTCTTTAAGACAGGAACAATTCCCCATTATATTTGAAGCACTCTATGGCCTTTGTATTGGTGTCCAGAACTTGGATCCTTCTGTAAACTAGATTCACTTTGGGCCTGTCACTGGAATAAGCTTTTTTTTTTAAAGATTTATTCATTTATTATATATAAATCCACCTTAGCTGTCTTCAGATACAATTGAAGAGAGCATGGATCTCTTTATATGTTTGTGGAGCCACCATGTGGTTGCTGGGTATTGAACTCAGGACCAGCGTAGTCAGATGACTCTAAATCGCTGAGCCATCTTTTTTCAGCCCGGAAAGCTTTTTTCTTTACCTAACACCATGCTTAAATCAGCGACATTAATGTTGGAAAAAATTATTTCCATGTGGTTAGCATAGAAGTAGCAACAATAGAAATTACCCTAAAGAATCATGTTTTCTCATGTAGTTTAATGATTTACATAACAGTTCAAGTTCAACAAATAATATAAAATAGAAGTATATTAGAATGAGTTGAACCACATGTCTACTATATATGAATTGATAGTTAAAATTATTTCTTTAGCTTTTGTTTTCTGCTATTTTGTCCTGGCATTATATTCTTTTGCATCTGAATATTATAATAATCTCTCTTATAGTAATTTATATATCTCTATTAAATACTAGATTACTAGTCTATGATTCTATTTCTATTTTTGATATTTGTTTTTATTTCAATGGGTTTGTCTCATAACAACTTTAGGATCTGGTGAATTTATTAATCTCTCTCTGTGTGTGTGTGTGTGTGTGTGTGTGTGTGTGTGTGTGTGTGTGGAAGAACTTTATATCTATTCTTATCACAGGAGATGGATTTCAATAGAATTCCCACATAGAGGATAAACAGGACACTGAGCTATTTTCTATTAAGCTAACATACTCCAAGAAAAACTGAAAATAAGAGATATGATAAACTTTATTAAGTGAAGATGAATGGAGAAGAGTTCAACATCTACATTACAGAGTCCACATATTCTGAATTAATTTTTGAGGCTGAGAGTTATTCATAAAAAGGAGATTATTCATCCCATAGTAAATCACACAGCGGTGACAGAATCTGTATGCCCCAATATAGCCTCCTGTCAAGTCAAAAACAGAAAACACTGGGTGTCATCAGCACACTCTCATGATAAGCACTAATTAGGTGCAAAAGAAGAAAGAAAGCTGTCATATTCCGGAAAAATACTTTTCTCTGTTAATTTTAAAACAATAATGATTAAATAGTATTCACCTGTTGATTTGATATTTGGAATTCTCCAGATTTAGAAAGCTATCAGGTTTTTCTAAGAATTTTTTGAGATTTTGTTTTGACTATCAGAGTAGCTCTCAGTTAATCTTAAACATAGGAATGGAATGTTATCTACATATATTTATGAGCAAAGCATTTTTACATATGTTCTGTTTGCTGTACATCTATAACATCCTTATTGTATAAAATCTCAAAGATAATATGTCTCCCCACCATAGAAAGTATATCTTCCCTTCTACCCCTGTGTATTTCTACTTCTTTTGAATGATATCTAACTAGTTCTATGAAAGATGTTGTAATTCTCTTCAAGATTGTTACTACCTTTGCTAAATTTTTTGAGTTTATGACTGATCAATTTAATCTTCTTTGTTCAACGTTCTAAAAAAAAAAGAAATGACATTGTAATGAAAAGAAACAACGATCTAAATTCTCACATGACACACAGTTCCATAAATTTTACACAGTTTAAAACCACTTGTAACACTGTAATTATGTGATATTGTGTGTGCATGTGTGCAATATGTGTTCGTGTGTGCAGGTGTGTGCATGCAAGTGTGTGTGTGTGTGTAGGCATGTGTTTGCCTGTGCTCATGCATTCATATTAGTTTGTTTATTTACCAAGTGCTATATTTAGTAGGCTTTCTTAAGTTCTCTAGAATTATTTATCCCATCTCACTTCTGTCACGCCACCTACATCCCTAGCCCATTTTGACTCTTTTCTTTGTATTTCCCTTCTTCCTTTCTAATAATCTAGTTGTGATTTCTGCTCCTTTGAACTCTCAGCCATGTTGCCCTTACTATTTTCCATACATCTATTTGTCTTAAATTTTGTTTAAAGTCAAGATTACTCTCATTATCCAAAATTTGAAATATTAATATTGGTTATTGAGAAAAGATGGCATTTTTGGAATTCAAATGATGCAGTAATAAGAGCATGATCTGATATAAGTTCAAAGATTCTATATGCTAAATTCAACTCCAAAAATTAGTGGTAAGAATTGCTAGGATAGTGTCTGCATTCATCTTCTAATAATAACTTTAATATATCAAGGTGTTGATTTATCATCTGCTTTCATCTGTTTTCATGACCTGTCATGGTTTTCTAGTAAATCAGTTCTTATTATTTCTTATTTTGCTGCGTTATAAATTGCCATACACTTTGAGTGCTTAAGATCATCTTAAAGGTTGGGGATTTAGCTCAGCGATAGAGCACTTGCCCTAGGGCAAGCCAAGGCCCTGGTTCGGTCCCCAGCTCCAGAAAAAAAAAGAAAAGAAAAAAAAGATCATCTTAAAGTTTGACTGGTCTTAGCACATTTGACTCAATACTCCTATTAAGTTCCACACATGGTGAAATAAAGGCATTTGATAGGATATGCTTTTTCTCTGGAGGTGTCGGAAAAAACCTACTTCTTTTATAATTGAGATTATATGTGCTTCAGAGCCTCATTAAAACTGGCAGTATTTATTATTTATTTTGATATTTTGCCTGTATCCTCAGGATGCTACCTTGCTCAGTTTTCCAATTTAGTAATGTTTCCTTAAATCCTTCAAGAACATAAATTCCCTTTACACTTGCCACTTACAGAGTCATATTATGTAATAGGTCCAGCCATTTAAATCCCACTATTTCAAAGTCCTCTATTACATGTAACTTATTACTAAAATCATTGCTGTGATATCCCCACCTTTTCAAATCCTCTGAATTAAATAGGGTGATTTTTGAAATACAATCATAAATACTAAAGCCTACCATATTAATCTTTTTGTACACTTTTATTTTTCAAAGATTGTTCATCCTGCTGGTGAAAGGATAATTTATTTTGTTATTTCATTTAAATGCACAGGAAGGAGTTTGTAAAACATTAGTGCAATGCATTGTAAATACTATTGTTAAGATGCTTTCATAGAAATACAAAGATCAAGAAGATAATAAATTCATAAAGTAGTTACTTATTTCTTATTCAACCCATCAATGAATGGGGGACACTTGTAGATAGTGTTATGGAGTTGGCTTTCCATTGTATGACTGATATTGTCATTTTCATTATCCTATATAATAATGGTAAGGAGGATACTATGTAACAGGTAGATTCACATTAAATTTGAGCTCAAATAGAGAATATTATAGTAAGAACCCTAGCAACCTTGCTTTGTGGGCATAAAAACATCGCTACTTTCATATTTTCACAGAAAAAATGTTTATGAAAAAGAGAAGAATCTAAATAAATAAATAGTCTGGAATAACTACCAACTTATTTCCTTTATTCTGGGGTCTATTAAGAGTGAGTGTTCCTGAGTCTTACCAAAATAAGTTTGAAAACAAAATGTTTACTATAATGCTAGTAAATGCTAGGTTAAAAATGTAAATATTTGGTTGGGATTTAGCTCAGTGGTAGAGCGCTTGCCTAGCAAACCAAGGCCATGGGTTAGGTCCCCAGCTCGAAAAAAAAAAATGTAAATATTTTTCAAGCCTATTGACTAATGAGATTTCTTAGTTTTAAATTTTCTAATTTTGAAATTCAAGGTTAAAAAGAAAAATGTCATTGATAATTATAAATTTTGGTCTGGTGCTTCCCAAAGATACTTTTTAGACAATTTGTTTACAGTACAATGCCAAAAGGACTAAGATAGAAAGAAGCTTAAACACAGCTACAACAAATTTTAGAGAAGTGTAAATAGCCCAGGTTTCAGCAAATCCTTTGGGTAAAAAATATAAGGGCCTGGAAGGGTATGAATAAAGAAAAGAATGTGCAGTTCTAAATCACAACACAGGAATTACGAGTAATGAAGAAGTATTTAATTTCATAATATCCAGTAAAATATAAGTTCATAATATATTGTTTCTTGCTACATTTTAAGTTTATTTATGAATTAATTAACACCATATGTTGTCTTCTTTATGAGTTTAAATCAATTAATATCTATAGAATAATGACAATTATTTCTTAAGAAATAAAAATCAGTGTAAACCCCAAATAAGGTCGAATATAAGTCTTCGATGATGCTGGAAATGGGCATCTCTTGATTTCTGCAAAAGGAGGATATAGACGCACTTTGTCCATCAAGGAACTGACTGACTGATTCTTACTCATTCATTTTATCCATCATCATTGCACACTTCCTGTATTTTCATGTCTGCTTTGGACAACTATTATACTGCATTTTTATTGCAAATTATTTTAGGCCAGGAACAAACTGAATTAATTTTTGCACTTTATGTTTAGGGGGAAAATATATGTTCTTTTTTCCATTCCCAAATGCCTAAGCAATTCAGATTAATTCTTTATCATCCCAGTACTCATTGATGTATTATCTACCAAAATTATTTCAGTGTTCAGTGTTCAGGTTTGTTAAGTCATTACTTTGGAAGCAGACTGTAACAGTTATTTTGATAGTTGCTTGTGAACTATCACAAAGCAATTTAAGGAAGCAAGAGCTTCTTTGAGTTATAGTATGAATGCATAAAACCCTTTGTGATGGGGCAGTAAGAAGGGGAGCTGGCTGGTAACACTATGTTCTTAGTCAGAAAGCAGAGAGCAGACAAGAGGTGGGAGCAGTGTAACAAGCTCTTCTTCCAAGTTCCCATCCCTAACAGTTCAGTGCTGTTTCTCCTGTCAGGAACCAAGCATTCTTCCTGTTTTTGTAAATGCCCCCTCACCCACCTTAAATCCCACAAGAACTATTACCAGTCTGTACTTTAGATCTGGCTATGGAGATAAATATCTCTATTCAAACATTTCTTTCATCAACTTCCTCTTGATGTTTAACTATATGCAGTCTTTACAATAATGCTTTTTCTCACCTTCTTCTATGGTTATAATCTTAAATATTTGGTCCATACTATTACTTCATTATCTCTTTTTTGTGAAATAAAATAGAATGATCTTCATTCATTTCACTCTTGATATTAAGGGGAACATCCTCAGTATTCACTCAATAAAGATAATATGACAGATGAAGAAAAGAGTGTTCCCTTTATTGAGGAGTACTTGTTATTTAATGAGCGGCATATATATCAAAAGAAAATGAAAAGTGCACTTGAAATTAGGACACATACTGTTATCTTTTTGTACAGCCTGTTTTTGCCGTAAATATATAATAACTGCTAAACCATTTATACCTCCCTAGGGCTGGCTCCTGTGAGGCCGCATGGCATTGCGGGGTATCTTTACCTCAGGGGCTTCATGCTGCCTGCAAGTACTCTCTGATCCAAGTGGGTCGTGCACCATTTCAGTGTGGCTCCTTGCCACTCTGGTCCCTGGAGTTAGTTCCCACACCGTAGGGACACATGAAACTAACCATAATTTATCTCTGGTTAGTATCTCTCCCAGCAGCTCTCTGCTAGCTGCTAACTCTCTGTTTCCACTTACTTAGTAAAATCAAGGCTCTAGAAGTCCAAGATGGGCTGGCCTATTTCGGCTCACTGTCATGGACTGGACTCACACTCCCAACAACCCAGTGAAATCATGACTCAGTAAACTGTAATTATCAAACAGATTTATATGTTAAATTCTCAATCTACAATACATCCAAACAATGAACTCACAACCAATTGATAAGGATATAAATCACCCACCTAGATAAGATAAATTTGCCTACAGAAATCCATTCCTTAAGAAATATATATAGCTACCTTAGCAATTCAAGACCACCTGGATCTGGGTCATCCTTCTCTGTCTCTATCTTGACTCTCCTCCTCCTAACACCTCTCTCCCACCTTACGAAAGCTTTGTCATTGCTTCATTTTTTTACTGTTCTATCATGGCCTTGACCTACCTTCTGCCAGCCCTCACCTACATTTAGACATCGACCTACAGCATGTGATAGCTGTGATGGTGAATATTAATATACTACATCATGCTATTTCAATATAGAGAAGATATTTATGGCCGTTAACAAAGTTACTGCATGTGATGTCAATCAGCAGCAAGGTTGATGCCTGAAGGCAGGATAGTGAAGGAGGTCTCCTTATAAGATTGACATTTAGTTGTTGCTGAGGAGATTAGGGAAGGACAGTATCATGCAGGCCACAGAACACATGTCTTTAATAGGAAGTAGATCTAATTTGAAGGCACTGAGGGAGATTACATTTGTCTTGGTTATGAATAAAAGGAATTTAAACAAAAGTGGACATTATGAATGAATGTGGGGTGATGAGGCCAAAGCTCAGAGTTAAAACATTTGAATTGTATGTGAAATTTTACTCAAAGTTTTTAACCCAGAAATGTTCCTGTGGAAAGGAAGAACAGACCAAAAAAAAAAAAAAAAAAAAAAAGAAAGAACAGAGACTGCAGGAAGAGTCAACTAGGGACTGCCCCACCTGGGGATCCATCAGGCCTGCAGACAACATATCCAACACTGTTGCTCTAGTCAAGAAGCACTTGCTGACAGGAACCTGGTGTGGAGTTTCCTAGGGAGGTCCAGCAAGCAACTGTCAAATGCAGATGTGGTGCTTGGAGGTAGCCATCAGACTGAGCTCAAAGAACGTGAAGGGGGAGGTGGCAGAAGAACTGAAGGTGGCAGAGGGGGATTGTAGCCCCGTTGGAATAACAACATAGACTGGTGTGACCACTCAGTACTCCCAGAGCCTAGACCAGCAACCAAGGAGTGTACCTGGAGGGACTTATGGCTGCAGATACACATGTAGCAGAGGATGGCCTTGCCTAACCGAAAAGGGAGGGGAGACTCTTGGTCATGTGGAAATTTGATGCCCCAGTTTAGGGTGATGCTGAATCAGTGGGGGTGGGGAGGGTGAGTGAATGGGTCAGCAAAGGAGAGGGGGAAAGGGGGTTGGTGGAGGAGTAACCAGGAAGTGGGATACCATCGGAGGTGTGAAATGAATGGAATACATAATAAAAATAATAATAATGAAGGCCAGTAACAATATTTTTTGAGAATAAAGGAATTATTAACAAGGTCTCTGGGTCCACATTATCTAGAAAGGTAAGGTTTGAGTGATCTTCCAAGTAAAAAGCAGTCAATGTTTCAAAGTTATATATGCCAGAAATGCTTTGTTTATAAATTCAAATAAGTGCTATAATTTTTCATATCATATATGTTAGATAATGAATGGTAGTGAAGGTTTTTCTACTGTATAAAGAGTGGCACCTTTTGTAAATTTATAGTAAATATAAATTTACAATACAGTTGATTTGCATGTTGTTGGAATGAGTTTTTAATGCTTGGATGCATTTCACAAAAACATGAACTTTGTGAAATTTTATATCATTTTTTATATTTCTTTTTCATAGATGCTTACAAAACCTCAGGAGGAATATCTGAATGTTTACAAACTTTCTACAAACATACATACGTATATAAATATACCTATGCAATGACCTGTTCTTCCCTGAAAACAGGGGCTCTCCTAGACATTTCAAGGCTAATTATAGGTTTTATTTTCTAATGGATTCATTTTCCTCCTTGTTCCAGTAAGCTTATTATGAGATGTCTATATATAACATGATACCTCTTGAGGACTGCTTGTATTGTGTTTCATTATAATTATAAAAATTAATACATATAATTAAACAAACAGCAACAATACATTTACTTCTTTGAAAGTTATTAAACATCAAATCAGTGACAAGTAACTGAGAATAAATTTAGAAAGTTATTTGAAATTCTTGCTACCTCAGTATAATAATAATTGAGAAAAAGAATAAGCAATTGAGAAACCCAGAGTACTGCAATCTGCTTTAAAACATCTCTTCACACTAGTTGAGTAAATTGCCTTTATAGTCTTGGTAATAGCAAATTCTATGGCTATCTCAAAGAATATGGCAGAAAGGCAAATAAGACAATCAAGAAAATTTGCAAATACAACTTAGTATAAAAATGATTCTAGACAAATGTAAACTTTAGCTTAAAACAATTGCTTCAGACTTTAGTACAGGAGGATCTTGAAGAACATACTCTCACATGACTTAAAAGAAACATATTCTTCGTGAGTTTGATTGATAAGCTCCATAATACAACTCAGGATATTTATTGAAAAATTTTAGATCAAATATTTTATATCTCAGAAGTGGGAAATAACACAATCTTCATATTCAGTATTGATCAAATGAAGACAAGTCCAATAGAAGTTAAAAGATACTCATTTCAGAATCAGTATCAAATTAATGCACTATTATTTAATACATGTGAATATATTTTAACAGCAATAAATACATAGGTATAATATTTATTTTTATTTTAAATAGATAAGGTTGTCATTTTTTAAACTGAAGTAGAAAAAGGGTGGTGAACTTCTTCATGAATTAGATCGCCTACCAGAGTTGTAAATGTATAAGCACTCAACTGATAGAAATTGTGTGTGAGTGTGTGTGTGTGTGTGTGTGTGTATTTGATGACAAATGAAAATGAAAGATAGATGATAGATAGATAGATAGATAGATAGATAGATAGATAGATAGGAATAGATGATAGATGAATGGATGAATGGATAGATAGCAGACTACGAGACAGTAGCAAGCCAAAAATAGATTAAAATTCTCAATGTTCCTTTTTAGAGAAGACCAAGAGCCAGAGGGTAAAATATTCACAATCCTATTCAATACAGATGTCTGACATAAACTGCATTGGAATGATATGTTCTTAATAATACATTTTACACTTTTCTCCAGCATTTATCATAAAATTACTGAATGCATTTTGCTTTGTATTGCTAGCAAGGTTGCATATGTATTGGTAATGTGATACTTTTTAAGTAAAGTTACACTAATGCTTAACTAATATATTCCTACTTGACATTTGAACTTTTCGGGAGCAGTCATGTGTGTGCCAAAGACAGAGACGAATAGAAAAATATGATGCAACGCTCTACACTCAAAAGTTACCAATATATGGATATGGGACACCCTGACAATGAAAACCACGAACCTCAAAAATGAAAAGACGGAAATAGAATGATCTGGTCTTGCCAGGTTAGCAGTAATCCAAAGGAAAAACAGGGAAGAATTTAATAAGAATAAGGATGTCAGAAGAAGCTTTATGGAATCTCACTAGTTTCTATGCTTTTTAAAGAATTAAAGAAAAAACAGTTTGGACAGAGAAAATTTGCATGCATGATTAATATTCTCCTAGAACCCATGGGTTACTACAAGAAAATCCAAATGCTAGGCGCAAGTTTTCTTTATAAGTTATTGATCAGGGACTCAGCGAAAGCAGTATGAAACTAAATAGGAAAACCTCTGCCTAATGTTTAATTTTCATAACTCTGGAAAGTGTTATTTGGTCAGCTTGTTTAGAGAGATATGAACGGTCTTCACGATAAATCCTATATGCTGCAATCCTGACCTTACAATCAAGATGCACCCACTGGTGCAATAACGGAAAACTATGCACAGTTAGCAGTTAGTAGAATTATGGTCAGTTTCTCAGGTAATATTTCATATGTGACACAATAAACATGATCAAAACCTTGGGCTATAGAAGCCAAAGTCCCCAGATTATGATCTATTGGTGTTGTTTTGCTACATCGCCCTTTCGTCAAGCTTTCTTTCAAATAGTTATGTTCATTATCATGTATTTGTGTCGCTTTCTACCTTTGAACCAGATAATTCATCATGCAGAGGGTAGTGGTTAATTCGTAAGTGTTCAGGGTGAATAGAATATGAAACCATGAGTGATGAGTCAGAATGGAACCTCTACATCGTTCCATCTATGTCACTCAGGAAGTCTTACCATGGAGACAGTGGGAAGAGAGTTAACAGCCAGGACATGTCAAATACAGAGGTGAACGTAGCAGCAAATCATTGAATTGAGGATGGGATCCCCATTCAAGGAATTAGAGAAAGAATTGAAGGAACTGAAGGGGTTTGCAACCCTATAAGAGCAATACCAACCAAACAGAGTTCCCAGGGACTAAACCACTACCCAAAGATTATACATTTACAGACCCATGGCTCCAGCTGTATATGTAGCCAAGGATAGCCTTGTTGAGCACCAATGGGAGGAGAAGCACATTGTCCTGCAAAGGCTGGATGCCCCAACATAGGAGAATGTTGGGGTTTGGGGGGAAGGGGGAGGTGGTTGAGGAGGGGAACAGTCTTATAGAAGAAGTGGAGGGGGTGGGATAGGGGACTCATGACTGGGAAACTGGGAAAAGGAATAACATTTGAAATGTAAACAAAAAAGATCCAATACCTGATACCACTTGATGAGGAGATAATGCCAGTTGAGGAGGAGAAGAGTCACTTTTATTTGGGGAGTGGACACTGTTAAACTGCCACTGTTCAGGTGGATGACCTTACACATGTGCATAAGAACAGTACTAATTTGTTACTAAAGAAAAAACAAACGTTAGGTTAACCTAAACATAATGTTAGGCAGTGTAGGGGAGTAAAAGGGATGGAACAGGGAATGGACAGGATTGCCTTACAGTGTACAAAGGACAAAATTCTATACGACATTGAGAAAAACATGGGCATGCTAAAGTAGATAGAGAAAAGTCTACAAGGCTTCAATCCTTCAGAAACAACTAGAGGAAATTTTGCAAACACAGAAATGCAAAAAAAAGTCTTCTCCAAGGAGTAGACATCAATTGGTTGTTCTGTGATAAGTGGTCAGCCCTTAAAACATACACAAAAATAACATTACATGGAGTGAACTATATATATGCATGCGGCCATGAATTTGAGGAGAGAGTCGGTGATGTACTGAAGGGTTGGGGGAAGGAAAAGGAAAGAAGAAATGCTGTAATTACACTATACTTTCACAAATAAAGTTAGAAATTAAAAAAGAATAAAAAGTAAAACCATGAATATAATTTGGCAGAGCCTTAAATCAGTGCAAACAAGTAATTAAGGTGTCAGGGAAATTTCAATCCCTGCCAGCAGGAAGTCCAGCGTCCAGATGCTTCACTCTCAGTACACTTGTAGCCGACTGTCAGCCTGTGCCAACCCAATTAAAAACGAAACGCTGCAAAACTGTGACTTAAATGTGTTTCTTCCAGGATTCCAAATAAGCTGGGCATGTTTCTTCATAGCACTAGCAGACTGGAGTGATAGCACACCAGTTAGCGTAGAGTAGTGTTCCTGCAGAGGACCAGTTAGCATAGAGTACTGCTCCTGCAGAGGATCTGAGCTGAGTTTTCAATACCCATATAGAGCACGTTGCAGCCACTTCAGCTCCGGGGCGCTTACTTTTTATTCTGATCTCCTTGGCATCTGCATGTCTGTGCACATAAGTACACACAGGTAAACAGACACGTAGATGTATGCGCATAAATAATAAAAGAAATCTTTATTAAAATCATAGAATATTACAGAATGAAAGAGAAAAGTCAGTAAACCTGACAAGGCCACAAAATGACACCATTGTGAAAATCAGTATTGATAATATGTGTTGGCAGTGTGTGTGTACCCTTAATGGGATATATAAACTCTATTTTATTGTAGTTGTTGTTGTTTTGTTTTGTTTTCTTTTGTTTTCTGGTGTTGTTGTTTTCCCTCAAGACCTGTACTCCAATATAATTAAGTGTGTGGAGAAAATGATCAAATTCACACAAAAGCAAATGCCGCAATAAGAGATGTCTGAAGACTTACAGTTAACCAACCGGAGCATGAGAAAAAGTACACATAGGATCTGGTGCTCTTGATAAGATTCTGGAAAGGAAAAGCATATTAAGTAGGAGATATTACTAGAATGAGGTTTAATTCAATATAGTATAGTTTTAATAAATTGTAACAAATGTATCCTGGATAAGTTATAAAAAGTAGAAAACCTATAACCAGTAATCTTTGCGCTTATATGTTCAGTTTTTTATACAAATACACAATTTTTTATCTCTTAAAATAGAATTTAGTATTTTTATGGGACACTGAGTGTTTATCCAATTCTTGTGTCTTCTCGTGGGTTCCCTTGACTTCTGTTTGGCTCATACAATTGTGATGTGACGGTTTTGTTTTACAATTTATTATGCTATGTTTTGTTGTTACTTTTTAAACATCAGCTCTTTTCTTTTTTAATTTTATTTATTTTTTATTCATTCATATTGGCTCACTGAGAGAGCCTGAGCCTGTGGTCACAGCTAAGCAGGCGCCTTGCCACTGAGCTTCTCACCTGGCCACACAACTGGCCATTTCTTTTAAAATTTATTCTTTAATCATTTTTTTACAGTCTAGTCATTATCCCCCTCCAGGTCCACCGTGTGTTCCACATCTCACACCTCCTCCCCCAAAATACCATCTCCAGGGGGATGTCCCCCCCCCACCCAGACTTCACCACTCCCTGGAGCCTCAAGTCTCTCAAGGGTTGGGCACCTCTTCTCTGACTGAGTCCAGACCCGGCAGTCCTCTGCTGTGTATGTGTTGGGGGCCTCATATCAGCTGGTGTATGCTGCCTGATTGGCGGCTCAGTGTCTGAGAGATCCCGGGGTCTGGGTTAGTTGAGACTGCTGGTCCTCCTACAGGGTCACCCTCCTCCTCAGCTTCTTCCAGCTGTTCCCTAATTCAGCCACAGGGGTCAGCAGCTTCTGTCGCTTGGTTGGGTGTAAATTTCTGCATCTGACTTTTCCAGCTGCTTGTTGGCCCTTTTGGAGGGCAGTCATGGTAGGTCCCTTTTTGTAAGCACACCATAGCATCAGTAGTAGTGTCCGGCCTTGAGACCTCCTGCTGAGCTGGATCCCAATTTGGGCCTGTCACTGGACCTTCTTTTCCTTAGGGTCTTCAATGTTACTGCAGGTTTTTCACACAGGTAAAATTCTGAGTCGGAATTTTTTTAATTGACATTTATTAATTTACCTTGTATGTTTATATGAAAGAGAGAAGGCATGCTTGCATGTGGTATGGCATCACATGAGTTCTGGAGGCCGATGTCAAGTAGCCAGGCTTGGTAGCAAACTCCTTTATCTGCTGAGCCATTTTACCAGCCCCTATCACAGTATTTCTTTTTTTTTAATTTTTATTTTTTTATTAGATAATTTCTTTACTTACATTTAAAATGCTATTCCCCTTTCTGGTTTCCTGTCCATAAGCCCCCAGTCCCTCCCTTCCTCTTCCCCTTCCCCCATACTGGTATTCCCCCTATACATCCTCCTTACGCCCCCCCCCATATTTCCCTGCACTGGAGGTCCAACCTTGGCAGGACCAAGGGTTTCCCCTTTCACTGGTGCCCCAACATGGCAATTCTCTGCTACATATGCAGTTTGAGCCCAGGGTCAATCCATATATAGTCTTTCAGTAGTGGTTTAGTCCCTGGAAGCTCTGGTTGGTTGGCATTGTTGTTTTTATGGGGTTGCAAGCTCCTTCAACTCTTTCAATACTTCCTCTAATCCCCCCCCAAGGGGGTCCTATTCTCAGTTCAGTGGGTTGCTGCTAGCATTGACCTCTGGATGTGTCTCTCAGGAGAGATTTATATCCGGTCCTTTCAACATGCATTTTCTAGCTTCATCAATCTTATCTAGTTTTGGTGGTTGTATATATATGGGCGACATGTGGGTCAGGCTCTGAATGGCCATTCCTTGAGTCGCTGCTCTAAACTTTGCTTCCATATATCCTCTTATGGATAATTTTTCCCCTTTTAAGAAGGAGTGGGAGCATCCGCATTTTGGTCATCCTTCTTCTTGAGCTTCCTGTGGATTGCATCTTGGGTAATTCGAGCTTTTTGTCTAATATCCACTTGTCAATGGGTGCATACCAAGTGTGTATTTCTGTGATTGAGTAATCTCACTCAGGATGATTTTTTCTAGTTCATTCCATTTGCCTATGAATTTCATGAAGTCATTGTTTTTGATAGCTGAGTAGTACTCCATTGTGTAGATGTACCACATTATTTTGAATCCATTCCTCTGTTGAAGGGTATCTGGGTTCTTTCCAGCTTCTGGCTATAATAAATAAGGCTGAGTCAGAATTTTTAACTCTATTTGATTCCCTGTTTTTCTAGTGGAGGTGAGTTTTAAAAGTTCCCTCTCCTCACTGTTGGGCATTTCATTTAAGGGCTAGGGCCTTTAAGTTTTGTTGTTATGTCTCAAAAGTCAGTTCTTTAAAACATAAAGGGAACAGTTTGGGATAAAAGGGGAGTTGGACAGGAACTGGGAGGCATATGGCAGAACCAAAATGAAAATACCTTGAATGAAAAGTAATCTATTTCAATTAAGAGGAAAAGGAAAACTCTTTTTACCTTAATGTTAGATATATCAACAATAAATTATGAAGCTATAAATATAAAAGTCTACTCTATAAAACAAAGCAACAAATCGATGCTGCAACCTAGTCATGTTCCAGTGTGCATATATCATACCTTGAACAGCAACTCTGTGCATTGTGTTCAGAAGGTGGGAATAGATAGCATGTTGTAATAACGGCAATTCATACATACAGATGTTCTATGATAAATGTGAAGATATGATTATTAAAACCTAATCAGTGAATGGAAAACCCTGTTAATTACAAATATAACAGAATGTACAACTGCAGTATAAGGAAACATGCCAAAAAGTGACAAAATGGAAGGTTCAGGAGAGAGAAATAACTTCCCTTTCCAGTTCACAAAGCTGTAGGCTTATTAAAGGGAAACTTTTAGTTTTCAGATATATTACTATACTTACAAAAGTGTGAAATTATTCTTAGGAGACAGTGTTCCCTCACTATTTGATAGAGATGTTTAATCCATTTTATTTTTATTTTAATGTTTTGTACATTCACAGGCTAAGAGCACTGTTTTTGACAGCTGTGTACACATCTCGTGTTTGGATGGGGTTTTGTCTCTTGACAGCACGGTGTAGTTCTTAATACAGAGGTTCATCTAGATTCAAGCCTGCACTCTGTGTATTATTTCTGTGGAATAGACTTAGTGAGGTCACTTATTGTAGGGAATTCATGATTCTTCACCTTAAATCCTGCTCTCCTTTCTAGAGAAAGAAATGAAGCCTCTTTGCTTTCATGCCATGACTTCACATCAATGCTTTCCCTCCTTCTGCTATACATTCTTAAAATTTTCTTCCTCTTGTTCCAACCATAGCAGGAGAAATACTGCTTTCTGTATATGTAATTGTTTCTTTCAGCTGTCACTTCAAGCATAATTCTGATGAGAGGTAACATAGTCCATGTGTAGTTCTAAAGTGAAGAGTATTTAAATATCATACCAAGATAACTGTCAGGTTCATACCAGTGAGTATCAACGAACCAGCCCGAGTGCAATTCTCTTGTCCAGAGTCTCAATAGTTTGTCCAGATGTCTGCTACACTTACATGTACATGTGGCTTATGAACACACACACTCCACAAGCTTGAACATGATTTTTCCCTACTAACTCCTTGCCTCTTCTCTTGTTGCTATTCCCTTAAATGATGTCTCTCCCAGCAGAGTTGTTGAAATCTTAAGAGTGGCTATAATCACTGTAATCTACTGTTCTTTTTCTCACAGTTGGCAGATAAACCGTCATATTCAGACTACAGATAACTCTAATTAGCCTTCTTTTCAGATTTTACCTTCTAATATAGGCTTGGGAAGGGTTACTGACATTGTTAAGCAAAATGTTCTGTTGGGATTTTGAAGATAATTAGATAAGGGTGTCAGAGAAAGATTTAATGTGAAGGTAATGAAGCTGAAACTGAAGGTCATCCTCTCTGTGAGTGCCTGTGACTTCTGGGAACAATAGTGCCTTGACAACGTCTAGATGAAGACAACTGTCAGCTTGCTATTAGGAATCATCCTGGTGAACCTCTGACTAATTCCCAATAGGAGTCTTACAAGATGAAGATCACTTTTCTAATTCCTCTATCAATCCTGCCTAAATTCTGAATGCATATTGTCTCTATACAAACTTGATGTTATTATTTTATTTTACTTTATTTCTTAGAAAGGTTTCTAAATAATATAATATTCACATCTTATACAAACCTGTAACTGTCTATGCAAGAGAGAATTTTTAAACATGTAGACAAATTTAATTAACATATCAAGTGACACTGAAAGAGAAAATAAAGACAAGGACTTTGCAATGATTTCTGATTCTATATAAGAGTGCTCTTTGTAAATGAACTTGTCATTAATTCGGCATTGACACATGATTGCCCATTATGTGACAACCGACTTCTCTAACTAATATTGCTTAGGATGATTGTCATTGAAATAAACAGTCATTTTATATGACTTATAACTAACATTCTTATAGAGTACATAATGTATTCAAGTTTATTTCTTTATTCTTCAATACTTATACAAAGAAAGCCAAAGCTAGACCTGATTTTGTTTTATCGCCAACCCAAAATTTGTTTAACAAATAATTCCTATGTTGCATATATATATATATTATTTATGCATTCAATTTCATATGAAGGACTGTCTTTATTGAACACAATTCATTGCATTTTTGTTTATTGCATTTTGAGTCCAGAGAAGGGTCTCTCATCCAGGATCATCCTTATGAGTTTGGGGCTGCAGACACACCATGATTAAAATAATACGATCTGTAAGTGTTTAATAAAGATGTATATGATGAAAAAGACTGCAAAATTTAAGGAATAAGAGACCTATTTTATTTACCTGCACCAATTTTAAAGTCAATTTAAATTTAAATGTTACTCAACAGAATGGAGCAATTTATATAAATGTTGGGCATCGTGTTGTTCTTAAATATGTAAAATTATATCATTTATTGTTAGTATAAAATAATGGTAACATTATAAATTTTCAGAGCTGGATAGCTCAGAAGTTAAATTATTGCTGTAACAGAGGACTGAAATTCATTTACCACTAACCATATCTAATAGCTTAACAATAGTTCTAAGTCAAGCTTTAATAAAGTTGATGTTTCCTTCTAGTCTTCAGACACACAAATACACTTGTGGATACATACACATAAAGTAGAAAAATTTTATTAGCTGTTTACTATTACACTAAGCATACATACAACATTTTCATTCTTCAGTCATTTATGAACATGTAAGCCGATTCATGTTTTTTGATTGTGAACAATGATTTAGTGAATATATTAGTGTTCTTAAAGTGATTATAAAACACAGTGATCATGAACAGCTTGGATAGAAACGGTTTCTTTCCGTTCACAGCTTTCAAGCCAACTCCATTGTTGATGGGAATCAGGGTAGGAATCAAACCAGAAATTGATGCAGGGTCCTTAAAGAGTGCTGCTTACTACCTAGCTCTACATGGATTTGTCAGCCTGCTTTTAAGTATTAATATCAGGACTACCAACACCATGGTGGCCCCACATGGAATGATCTGGCCCTCCCAGATAAATTATCAAGATGGCTGGTTTACAGAAGGAGCACTCCTCAATTGAACTGTTCTTCCCAAATGATTTTAATATTGTAACTGTCTATTAAATGTATATACCCAAAATATAGATTTTTATAAAGTAGTGTTTAATTAAATACACAACCTTTGGACTTTGGAAACATTTGCTCAGAAAAATGAGGGCTGAAAAAAATAAATTTTATAGGTATGATAACTGAATGTATTGCTTCATTTTTAGCCATAAAACAGGCATCCACACGATTTTCTGTGTTATTTGCATATTTTCCATGAGAGACTATATGTGGCCTCACCATAAAATGAGGTTGTATCCAAATAGTAGGGCAACTGAACGAAAGATGCAGAATGGCATGTGTTTCTGCAAAAGTGCTTGTCTCCTCTATTCTGGCAATTACATACTTACTACATGCTATAACCTAGACTACTCCCAAACTCAAAGTGATGGACACATGAGACCACTAACCTCAGTATCACTTGAAAGAGAAACTTAAATATTTGCCTCCTTTCTTCATTGTGACTTGGAGTGTGTTGTCATCATCATTGTAAAAACCTAATAAACGCATTGACATTGATATTAGTCTGGAAAATTCTACAACAAAATGCAGTATTTCTTTGAGAAGAAATGTTAGAAAAAAAAGAACATAGTGTGGAAAGTAGAAAAACAACCTATTATAATAAAAATAAAAAATGCAGTTCTATGTGTACTGTAATAAAATAATTACTGGTTACATTAGACTGAGTACTCACAAATACATTTTAAATGTTTTCTTTTACACATGTTTTTTTTTTTTTCTGGAGCTGAGGTCTGAACCCAGGACCTTGGACTTGTTAGGCAAAGTGCTCTACCACTGAGCTAAATCCCCAACCCTATTTTATAAATATTTTAAAATGTATATTTTTTGTTTCCTCTTGCCTGTCCTATTTTGTTGAAATTATGCTGGTTACAAGCAGAATGCATTTGCTTTACTCTTATCACACGTAAGGCAAGTAATTCATATTGATTAATTCTTTAATAAATTCTGGTTACTAACTGTTGTCAATTATATATTTTATTACATGATCTCTTCCATTCTTTTCTTTGTTTATTGTGGATTATACTTCTTTTCTTTTCTTATCTTTCCTTTGTGGTAATTTTATATTTTACTAGTAGCTGATTATGAGTGTATCGTTTAAAATAAAGTCTATAGCTAGACTCACTAGTGGTGAAAATATTAGAATGTTTCCTCGTTTCAGATATGATCATGGATTAAAAATTTAGAAAGACTTCCCTGGCCTTTATTTCTCCATACTTCACTTTTGTTACATTCATGCATATTAATTGGTGTTTATTTATACAGTTGATTGTGTACATAACGCATGATTACATTATGCTGCTTTCAGAAGAGCTGCACATTATGTTTGTTTCTTCCTAGGCCACCTTCTTGTGCTTATTCCACGTGCTTTCGTATGCTTATTCTGCTCTTAGTTGTCTTTTATATTTTTCACAACGAATGACATTCCTGCAGTCCTTTTATGAACCACAGCTCTACGTAGGGCTTATATTTCTCAGAATCCCCTATTTCTACAAAGAATAAAATGGCATTTCTTCATGTGTGAATGATGTTTTCACAGGGTATTGAAATCCAGCTCGTCACTTCAAACACACAGTCCAGTGTTGGTTGGTTTCTGTTGTTGGCTTTTGGGAAATCATTCTTTGATGGCAGTCTGCCTTTCCATGTGGCTTCCTTCTCTGCTGACTGCCTTTATAATATCCTTTGTCATTGTGTTTGGCAGATGCTGTGATACACATTTCTTCCCTTTTTCTCCGTTTTAGTCTTTTTTTCAGTTGTGTTCTTGTGGCATGCCTAATTGTTTTTGCATGAAATTATGTATGAACCGTAGAGGGAGAAATTGGAAACTAATTGTTGTTGTTGTTGTTGTTAGTTCCAAAAGCATTTGCTTCAAGAATCAATTAAGCAGTGGAAAGGCATCCTTTAGAGAAGCAAGTCGGGTTTGATGTGAAGCTGGCTTCAGTTGCAGAGTGAGTTGGCCAGATTCCTGTGCATGGGGGGAAAAAAAAGCAAATCTCTCTCCGCTCTCAAGAAAAAAAAAGAACGTGTGATCCGAGACTTTCTCACAGACTGTCTCTGATTTCAGTTTGTACCCTCTTCCTTGCACTTGACCCAAGTTTGCCTGCCTGTCAAGTACAGGTGCCCAGGAGTGAGCCTCAGAGTTTGAGCTTACTCTGCTGCATGGTGGAATGTGGTGTGCTAAGCTGTGCTGTGGGATAACTCCATTAATTTCAAGGGCATATTTTACAAAGGGGGCTTGTTGTTGCCTGGCCTGATACTCACTCCAACTTTCCTTTGGGTTAGAATAGTCTACATAGCATCAAGTTAAAAACTTTTTTGTATTTCCAATTCTGAAATTTAGTTCAAGAAACACCACAGTTCTTAAAACTCGGCCACAGATACTTAAAACTCGGCCATACATAAGAGATATTTGACAAGGATCCATAGCTATAAAGTAATTTATAAGTGAAAGAATTTTAGGAATAATGAATTTAAGTTCTAAGGAGTGGATAATTTGTTAACATCATATGTGTTCTATAAACATATTGGTTGCTGTTAAATTATTTATTAATATATAACTATATTAATATAGAGGCATCAAAATTGTGGGCATAATCATTAGGTTATATAGATATAATATTACTCTTTATAATATATATTTATATATACTATAATATATTATTTTAACCTGAAACTTGCTTATTTTCCATTTCACAGTTGTGTTATTTACAGTCAGTGCTCAGTAAAGGATGTTTACAAATATTTCAGAAAAATTTTGATGGAATTATTGAGATTGTTTCTTTTTAAAATTATTTTATTTTCCCTTTTTCATTTGGATTTTTTATTTACATTTCAAAAGTTATTCCCTTTCCCAGTTTCCAGGACTTAAAACCCCAGTCCATTCTGAAACCCTTCTTCTATAAGGGTGTTCCCCTCCCCAAGCACCAGCAGTTCCCGCCCTCCTGTTATCTCCCTACACTGGGGGTCCAGCCTTGGAAAGACCAAGGACGTTTTCTCCCTTTGGTGCCAACAAGGCCATCCTCTGCTACATATGCAGCTGGAGCCATGGGTAAGTCCATGTGTAGACTTTGGGTAGTAGTTTAGTCCCTGGAAGCTCTGGTTGGTTGGTATTGTTGTTCTTACGGGGTTACAAGCCCCTTCAGCTCTTTCAATCGTTTCTCTAATTCATTCAACAGGGAACCTGTTCTTAGTTCAATGGTTTGCTGTTAGCATTAGCCTCTGTACTTGACATGCTCTGGCTATGCCTCTCAGAAGACAGCTCTGTCAGGCTTCTGTCAGCATGTACTTCGTGGCTTTATCAGTATTACCTAGTTTTGGTGGCTGTGTGTGTGTGTGTGTGTATATATACCCAAGTGGGGCAGGCTCTGAATGGCCATTCCTTTAGTCTCTGCTCCAAACTTTGCCTCCATCTCCCCTCCTATGAATATTATTTTATTTATCTTTATTCAAAGGCTCATAGGCTCCTGGTTCACCTTCCTTCACTCCGTCTCTGGGAGCTCCCAGAGACTGAACCCCCAACCAAAGACCATACATGGGCTGGTCCTTGATCCTAGCACATATGTAGCAGGCAACTGCCTTATCTGGCTTCAATAGGAGAGAATGCACCTAATCCTGGGGAGACTTGATGCCCCACTGTTGGGGGATAACCATAGAGGGAACCGTCTTAGAAGCAAAGCAGAGGAGGTGTGGGTGAAAGAACTCTGTAAGAGTGTCTAGGAGTGGGGCCAACATTTTTGATGCAAACAAATAAAATTGATTATTGAATATAATAATAAAAACAGCATGGATTTTCATATGCTTTGATTATTTTTAATAGATCTGTTTATTTCATGTATGTAAATCCACTCTTGCCATCTTCAGACACAGCAGAAGAGGGCATCAAATCTCATTACAAAGCCACCATGTCGATGCTGGTAATTGAATTTAGAACTCTGGAAGAGTAGCCAGTGTTCTTAATGTCTTAGATATCTCTAGTGCCTCACCCCAATTTTTAGCATTTAAAAAAAGATTTATGTATTTATTTATTTTGTATATGTATGTACACTTTCACTCTTCAGACACACCAGAAGAGAGCATCAGATCCCATTAGAGATGGCTGTGAGTAGTTGCTGGGAATTGAACTCAGGACTTCTGAAAGAACAGTTAGTGCTCTTAACCACTGTGCCATTTCTCCAGTCCTTGCATGTTGTATTTTCGTTGTCATCCAATAAGATTTTGAAGGGCTGGAGAGATGGTTCAGTGATTAAGAGCACTGACTGCTTTGGGTAGTGGTTTAGTCCCTAAGAGCTCTAATTGGATGATATTGCTGATCTCATGGGTTGCAAGTCCTGTCAGCTCCTTCAATCCTTTCTCTAATTCCTCCAAACCACTACCCAAAGACTATACACATGGACAGATCAATGGCTCCAGCTGAATATGTACCCAAGGATGTCCTTGTTGGGCACCAATGGGAGGAGAAACCCTTGATCTTGCCAAGGCTGGACCCCCCCACAGTGTAGGGGAATGTCATGTTGGGGATGGAGGAAGGGGGATATTTGAGCAGGGGGTACACCCTTATAGAAGAAGGGGAGGGGAAAGGGATAGGGGCTAATGGATATGAAGCCAGGAAAGGAAATTGTATTTGAAATGCAAATACAAGATATCCAATAAAAAATTAAAAAATTAAATTTTAAGGAAAAATAGAAAAGAGCAATGACTGCTTCTTCAGAGGTCCTAAGTTCAATTCCCAGCAACCACATGGTGACTCACAACCATCTGTAATAGGATCCGATGCCATCTTCTGTTGTGTTTAAGACAGTATGTGGGTCATTAGTATCAAGTTATTGTTTTTTTGTTTGTTTGTTTGTTCTGTTTTGTTTTGGGTCTGTAGTTGTTTATCACAAAGCTCACATTACGTTTGAGGCTATTGTTTCCTGAAAAAGTTTCTACAGTATTCTACTGGATAGATTCTAATAA
This sequence comes from Rattus rattus, assembly GCF_011064425.1. Taxonomy (NCBI): domain Eukaryota; kingdom Metazoa; phylum Chordata; class Mammalia; order Rodentia; family Muridae; genus Rattus; species Rattus rattus. The sequence goes on from NC_046156.1 coordinate 161,061,839, forward strand.
GATTGTGATATTGCTGGTGCACTTAGTCCTTAGTCTCCTAGGCAATTTAACAAAACAACAACAACAACAACAACAACAACAACAATAACAACAACAGTTCAGTCTTGAGAATTCTCAAAATTTACAATACTCTTAGTAGATAGTCGCAGTGCAAACTGTAGGAGGGATTGTAGGGGGAAAGGAGAAATGATGGAACTGTATTGTAACCTGAAAATAGGCATACTTAGGTCATATATATATATATATTCTAATGTGAAAATATTCTAAATATTCTCAAGTTAATTTCCCATTTCTACTTGTTTAGTCACAACCTGTGATCGTTACTTTGACTAGTACTTTTCACTTATTGTAATTAAATTTCCACAATACAATTGAAATAACTTGGTACAAAATTTTCAGCATAAAATTTTAAACCAGAAAATCTTGTTTTCAATATACATGCATAAAACTTACAAATAATTTACATTCTTAATTTTTTGAACTTACAGTTCTGTTACCTCTTTGTCTATATCAGTCATCGTTTGATATAGACTCCTGTTGATATTTTGAATGGAATTTTATCTCCCAACAAGTAGATCTAGTTAAAATAGTGAACACAAAAGGGAAAAATTAAGAAAGTTAGTTCCCACTGTCAAAGTAATTACAAGTAAATTGTGGGAAATACGGAGACTATTTTGGTTTTTTTTTGTCTGTTTGTTTCTTGTTTTTTGTTTTTTTGTTTTTTGTTTTTTTTTTGTTTTCAGTATATCACTAGCATTTGAGTGTACATAAAGTACTTACATGCTAGTATTTCATTTAGTCTGGTGAGGCATTTGGTATCTCATGACTTTACAATGTTAGTATCTTAGTTGAGGGTTTTACTATTGTGAATAGATACCATGACCAATGCAACTGTTATAAAGACAACATTTAATTGGAGCTGCTTTACAGGTTTAGAGGCTTAACCCATTATCATCAATGTGGGAACATGGCAGCATCTGGGTAGGCATGGTACATAAAAAGGCTGCTAGGAGAATACTGACTTCTAGGCAACTTAGATGAAGACCTTAAAGTCCATACCCACAGTGAGACACCCATTTCAAAAAGGCCACACATTCTAACAATGCCAGTTACTGGGCTGAGTGTATATATATATATATATATATATATATATATATATATATATCAGTTGGTAAATTGGAATGTTAAACAAATATTATTTTATATATATATTTTATTTTATATGTATATAAAACAGTTGGTAAATTGGAATGTTAAACAAATATTATTTTATACACATGCATATACTGTCTCATGAATCCTTTGCTATTGCTCTCAGGTACTTGTGTTTAGGGATGAACACTGGGGGATGGATAACCCATAAGCCTTTATTCTAAAGTACATGAATTTTAGATCTCTTAGCAGTAATTGATTGTTTACAGCTTCTAATGTTTTGCAACTTTCCCCATGGAAAGACACTATCTTTCCATGATGCTTTGATCTCCTGTCTTTGACACTCATTCTGCTCCTTCTTCTGTCATGTCCCCTCAGTTTTAGGTACAGAGCTTGTGTGTTTATTTATCAATTTATAATTAGCATCCCATAATTAATTGCCCTCCATAATTGAGAAGTTACAGATTTCTCTAATGTGCAGTACTATAATGATTTTCCTTGTATAGATGCTTTGATAATCAGTAAGATGCATACATGTTTATAAACAGACAAACACCACTCCCCACGCACATGTGCACATTACTTGATTCAAACAAGCACATAAATATATATACATTACATAGGTATGTATACATACATTATACATGTAATTATACATATAAATAATTCAAAGTCAATTAGCACATCATAATATAGATAATTCCAAGATTAGAAAGAATCCTGAAATCAGGCAGTTTAGAACAGCAGCATTAATACCAACATCACCCTCTTTGTATAAATCGATTATTCACAAATATAAATGAATAAGCTAAGCTTGATAGACATAAATATGGTAAGAGCTAACCTATTAATCAAAAATCAATTAGGTATGATTTTATTTTCACATATAAATGTGCTGCATAAATAATAATGCATGAATAAATAGACATTGTTATTTAAATTATAATTTTATTTACAACATAGCATGAACATTAAATTTGAAGTCTATATTCATTTATTAAAACTTGATAGTGAAAAACAGGATTGTTAATAAGGACAAACTATTTAGTTTACTGTAGGCTTAGGAGCTATTGCTCTGAAATGTTCCCTCTTCTTAAGTAACTTGTGGCATGTGGGGCTGATTTGTGTATAATTAGAGCAGACAGCCACTGTTATTAATGGGCTGTGAGGGACTTGAGAAAAAACAGCCCCTGAGTAATTTAATTCCCTGGTGGATCTTTCCAAATTCCCTGGATTAGTGTTTCTCCCTGCAGACTCTGCTTTACAGAAAATATGTTTAGAGAGATAGGCATTACATTTCCTTGGAGAGGTAACACATTAGCTAGCTAATGAATTAACAGACAGTAATTGGGTAGATTTACTTCCATCATCTACATTTATTCTTTGATACATAGATTGAGGAGAGAATAGTAAAGAGCAGATCTTCAAGCACCAGGAAGGCAAGACATTTCAGGTAACAAGAGGTAAAATGCTTGTCCAATCTCCCAAATTGTGGCATGTAAGTACAAGATGAAAGAAATAAAAGTGTTCCTTTGTGTAAATAAACAAATGCACGTGTACATATATGTACACAGTAGAGAATTTATATTGTAGTAATATGTGATTTGCCTTTATAACACATTATGACCATTCATGTCATTAGTATTTAACCTAAGAAAATAAGTTTAAGTGCTGTAACATAAGTAGAATTATAATTCAAAGGATTTTTAAAAGTTCACTTGATTTAAAATTAAAAATACCTCTATATTTTATTGACAAAGAATTGCATTAAAATTTCTGTATCGTTTCTATCCATTGCTCTTTATCTAGAGGTGGGCACTCTGAGTTTTCTCTCCTATCTATGCTGCCATGTGACATAAAATACTTTTTGTTTTATTGTAATAATATTTTATTTGTCTTTTAACATATTATAAACATCTGTCATTAATATTTAACTTAAAATAACAATATAAGAATTTGTATAACTTAAGTAGAGATATAGTTAGCAGAAATTTTAAAAGTTCACAAGAAGTTGAAATGAAAAATACCTAATTACTATTTTATTGACAAAGACATGCATTCAATTTTCTGTATTAAATTCTATCCTTGTTCTTTAATTAAAGGTGAGGCACTTTGAGTTTTCCCTCCCATTCAAGTTGGAATGGAAACTCTTAATGTTACTGTTCAGGTGCTATTTAGCCAGCAATGATGCTAGGTTTTAATGAGTTTATCATACCTTGCATATATATATATATATATATATATATATATATATACATACATACATATATAATTACGTTTTCTACAATGTTTCCTGAATTTTAAGTTTACAGGGTTGTGTAATATCAACTGAGGCAGGAAACCCCATAGTCTGTCACTGCCATTTGACTATTTGTGGCTCTTATAATATTCTCTATCGACGTCCCCACTCTTCTGATAAGAGCAAAGGTAATAGGGGGAGGGAACTGCGAGAACAGGATCATGAATGGTAGGAGATGGGAAGAAGTACAAAGGTTCAGAAAATTAAACCAAGATGTGTAGCAGTGGGAGATGAAGAACTCGGTTAACCGCTGGAAAGTCCAGATGCCAGGGAAGCAAGAGGTTCCCATGACCCAGTTCGGATGGCATTAGCCAAAATACTCAAAAAGAGAGGAGACAGAACCTGTAGAGACCATATTCAGTAGATATGCAAGACCCCTGTTTGAGCAATGGACTACCCACCAATCTCAAAATTTTTAACCCAGAATTTTGCATGGAAATGAAAGGACAAAGAGTGGAACAGAAACTGAAGGAAAGACCATCCAAAGACCACTGCACCTAGGGATCTATTCCATTTGCAGACACCAAACCCAAACACTATTGCTGATGCCAACGAGCAATTGCTGGTGGGAGCCAGGTATAGCTGTACCCTGAGAGGCTCTGTCAGAACCTGACCAATACAAGTGTGGATGCTCAAAGACAATCTTTGGATTAAGTAATGGGACGCCAATGGAGGAGTTAGAGGTAGGATTGAAGGAGCTGAAAGGGTTTGCAACCACATAGGAAGAACAACAATATCAGTCAACCAGACTCCCCTGAGCTCCCAGGGACTAAACCAGCAAAACCAGTACACATGGAGGAACCAATGGCTCTAGATGCATATGTAGCAGAGGATTGCCGTATCTGGCATAAATGGGAGGGGAGGTCCTTGTTCCCGTGGAGGCTTGATCCCTCAAGGTAGGGGGAACTCAGGGTGGGGGGTGAGGTGGGAGTGGGTGAGAGGGTAGATCAGTACCCTCATAGAGGCAGTGGGGAGGGAGGACAGGATGGAGGATTGCAGAGGGAGAACCTGGAAGGGGATAACATTTGAAATGTAAGTATATAAAATAACCAATAAAAAGAATTATGTTGAACTTTTGAAGGGAATTGCATAGAATGTATAGATTTTTTTCGCAGTATTGTCACTTTCACTATGGCAATCTTACTGATCCATCAGCATGTGAGGTCTGTCCATCTTTTGATATCTTATTCAATTTCTTATCTCAGGGATTTTGTATTTTTTTTCATACAGGTCTTCAATTGCTCATTTAAAGTCACACCAAGATATTTTATATTATTTTTTGGCTATTGTGAATATTATTGTCTCCCTTGCAGAGAGGAGTCTAGCATAACTTTCCTCTGAGAGCTCTGTCAAATGGAAACAGAAGCAAGGACTAACAGACAAACATTAGTTAATCTCAGAGAATCTTGTGGAAGAGTTGGGGGAAGTATTGGCAGGCACGGGCAAGTTACTCCACTAGAACACCAACAGCGTCAACTAACCTTATTAATTTTCTTTTATCCTTGTACTAAAATTATACATCATTCTACATATTTATTCTGCAATGCATTCCTTAATAATAATCTACTGAAAGAATTAAAGTAGTTTTAAATATTAATGCTTTTAAAAATGATATCTCATATTATGTAGAATTTTTCATCATTATGAAGATAAATGGAAGATGCATGAGTATATTAACAAACTCTCTGCTTCCTCAAAAGATTTGACATCCAGACAATATTCCAGATGGACTGAGGTTTTGCTGCTTCTTTTGTGTATTTTTCTCTAGTATCATGGAAAGGAATACTGAAAAAAAGAATCAGATCCAAGTAGACTTGAGACAGGAACATCTTTCATTTTCCCTATAAATATGCCAATTTCTCCTAAAATTTCATACCATATTCTTTAAAACATTTGACATGAAACAAACTGAGTTGATCTCCATCTTGGGGGAAGACCTTCACAATGCAGTGCTCATTTGTTTAGATTTACTTGCTAAAGTGTGGCTTGAGCTTTCTCTTGGTTTAAAATACCTCTTCCAAGTATAAATAGTGAGAGACTTTGATAAATAGTATTATTGTTTAGTCATGAATTAACTCCTTAGTCATCAGGGAAATTCAAATCAAAATAACCATGAGGTTCCACCTCAAACCAGTCAGAAAGGCTAAGACCAAAAACTCATTTGACACAGATGCTAGCGAGGTTGTACACTTCTCCATTGTAGGTGGGATTACAAGCTAGTCCAGCTACTATGGAAATCATTCTGGAGGTTGCTCAAAAATTTGGACATAGTACTCTGTGACGACCCAGCTATACCACTCCTGGGCATATACCCAAAACATTCTCCAACATACAACATGGACACATGCTCCACTATGTCTGTAGCAGCCTTATTTATAATAGCCAGAAGCTGGAAAGAATCCAGATGCCCCTCAACAGAGGAATGGATACAGAAAATGTGGTACATTTATACAATGGAGTACTACTCAGATATTAAAAACAATGACCATGAAATTCTTAGGCAAATGGATAAAACTAGAAAATATCACCCTGAGTGAGGTTACCCAATTATAAAAGAACACATGTGGTATGCGCTCACTGATAAGTGGATTTTAGCCAAAAAACTTGGAATATCCAAAATACTATTATAGACCACATGAAGCTCAAGAAGAAGGAAGACCAAAGTGTTGATGTTTCAGTCCTTCCTAGAAGGAGCAACAAAATACTCACAGGAGAAAATACGGAGACAAAATATAGAGCAGAGAGTGAGTGAAGGAAAGGCCATCCAGAGACTGCCTCACCTGTGTATCCATTCCATGTACAGTCACCAAAGCCATACCATATTGCATATGCTAAGAAGTGCATGCTGACAGGAACCTGATATAGCTATCTCCCGAGAGGCCCAACCAGCACCTGATGAATACAGAGACATATGCTTGCAGTCAGCCATTGATCTAAGAACAGGGTCTCCAATGGAAAAGTTAGAGAAAAGACTGAAGGAGCAGAAGGTGTTTGCAGCCTCATTGGAAGAACAATATCAACCAGCCAACCAAATAGAACACAAGGAGTGGCCTATGGCTCCAGAAACATATTTAGAAGATGATGGCCTTGTTGGACATCAATGGAAGGAGAGTCCCTTGGTCCTGTCAAGGCTTGATGACCCTCTGTAGGGCAATGTCAGGGCTTGGAGGTGGAAGGAGTGGGTTGGTGGGAGAGGGAACCCCCTCATAGAGGAAGGGAGACAGCGGTTGGGATAGAGGTTTTCTGGAGGGAAACCAGGAAAGGGGATAACATTTAAAATGTAAATATATAAAATATTAAAAAAAGAAAAAAACTTTTAAAAAAGAGGAAAAAAAGAGTAAGTACTTTCTTCCTAAAAGTATCATGACTCTAAGGAGAATTGTTAGAGTTTCATAGCATCACACTGCACATCTTTATGTCTTTACTCTTGAAATGTCTCTTTCTACAACAAATTCGAATATTAATGAATCTGAAACTCTCACTTGAAAACAAATTCTGAACAGGTAAATAGTTGATACCTTCATACCTTAAGATGCATATTTCTGCTACTTATGCCAATTAAAATTAGTTTCATTTAACTTCTTGAATTAGATATTTTTCCAATGACCTACAATCTTTGTCTTAATATTATATTCTCCATTAGTCTAAAAAGTATTCTATGTAATATATACTCTTCTCATGTCTCATTAGTCTTATTATTGACTGTGTCATTTTCAGTTTTCCTTTTGTTTTATACCATGGAACAAGAACTACCTTCTAGCCATTCTACATAAAAGTTTTAGACAGGGTTCATTAAGAAATAATCTTAAAAAAATCATGCAATTTGGTCACCTAGACAAATGATATATTAGTCAAGAATTTCTGACACTCTATTCTTAAAAAGAATCTTGAATCTTTAATTTGAAACTTATGGATATTCAATATTAAGAGACCCTTGAAATTTCTTTGGATTCTGTATTTGTTGTTTAATTTTGAGGACCAGAGGAATAGGGTACCTGAGCTTGGGTCTCCAAAACCAAGCACAAAACAGATGTGATTCAGAAATTCTAGTATTTGTGGACCAAGACCTAGGAAAACAACAGAACTGGGGACACCAGGGATTCCTGACTAGTCAGTATCAGGAAATTAATAATATGAAGCACTCTAGAGTATAACACTCTACAGAGGAAATCTGGTGTATGAACAAGTCTGTATGACTGAGAGAAGTTTTTATACAACACCACACACACAAACACACACATACCCCAGAGAGAGAGAGAGAGAGAGAGAGAGAGAGAGAGAGAGAGAGAGAGAGAGAGAGAGGCCATGGTTGAAGCATCATTTGAGATGTATTTTATCCATCATGAATAATTCTATTTTGGTTTGGTTTTTGTTTGTGGATGTTCTTTTTCTTTTTTTTAAGGTTTGTCCATCAGTCTCCATAGGACTGATCCTCTTTATTGGTTAATGTTTAAAGTTTAAAAATGGAAATTTTGATTTCAATTTACTTTAATAAGTTTCCTTTGTCAGTGATAAAACTGTTAAAATGTAAACTTGATTTATAATACTTTTACAAAATTACATAATTAAATTTCTGGACTCAGTTATGGGTGGGTAATCCATTAGTTTTTCTCTGTAAGTTGACCTGAAATTTTATAAAGCAATTTATATTCTCAACCCATTACTACTTTGTTAGAAATGTGCTGGGCTTAGGTAGAAGATTTCTGTCAATGTTTTCAATTTTATTATGCTAATGTAAATTTTGGCTTGCACATGGAGATAATATCATTATGTCCCTTGGTCATATTTCTTAGAGTTTTCTTCCCGTGATGATGACCGTGACTCAGCATCCACTTGACCGTCTTTCTTTAAGACTATGAATAGTCTGCTATTTGGCATGCCATTTTTTTCTTCAATCCAATTTGTCTTTTAATGTTATGTTTCATAAATAAGATGGTCTGGCAGACAATTATTTTATCTATGTTGTATTATTATAACCATCCTCAAATTGGAGCAATTGTTTTTATGTAATACTTAAGAAGTGTTTTGTTTTACAAATTAAAAGTTCTAAATATGTAATCAAACCATGGTTTACATATCTAATTTTACAGGCTACTATTTATGATCCCTCTTTCCATTTTTCTGCCTGAAATTATCCAGAAAAGCTGTGTATAGTTTCATATTTTTCAGGAAAATGCATTGTGTATATTAATGTGTAGTAAAGATTACATTGTATACCTGCATACTAATATACCACAATTAATTAAATATACTGCATATAAACTCAGTTACATTTGATATAGTCACTGTATTTAAATGCTATAAATGTCTGTATTAAATTTGTATTATTTTTCTCAGGAATCTCATTCAATAATAGCCTGAACAAAAATAAAACTTGTTTCTGGAAATAGTCTTTCCCAGTAGCTAAAGGTTTAATTATACTTTTCTATTTTAATCTTGCTAAATAATCTTACCTGCTGTCTGCGCTCTCCCTATTCTTATCATCATTAGTTTTGTGATCCACCAAGGTTACCTGAAGCCTTCTGTATTACCATAGATTTGGAGTTCTCTTTTGGAGCCTGGTTATCTCAGCAATGGGTACACAAACAAGAAAGCATTTCATTCTATCCTGGAATCTATCGGTAACCAGTAGTTCAGAGGCAGAAGGTGGAGACACATTAGCTCTCACCTTTTTCTCATGCTTGCTAGGGGTGATCATGCTTAAGCCTAGTGAATATAACTAGTTGAAATGAGTTGTTATTTGCAATAGGTATATGGAAACTGGGGAATGCCTTTTCATCACTCTTCACTCTACATTCTGGTCCAAACACAGGAGCACTAACTTCTGCCATGTTACCTAAGCCTTGGAGGGAATGATAAAAGGGAGTAGATTAGGATTTGTCCAAATTCCTCATTATTTCATAGATGATCCATAAGTCTTTGTATTCACCACTGTTTAGTGAAAGGGAAGGAATCACTGACAATTACCTCAAGTGTGTCCTTCATCCATAGAGTTTGTAATGGATAAATAATTAATGTAAATGTCCAGGTGATGGATATTGCATACTTAGATGAAGAATAGACAAAGGCAGAGCAAGCAGAAAGGCTCTATCATTTATAACTTAACAAAAGGATAACAATGAGCCTCCTTCTAACTCTAAAAATGGCAAACAATGTTTTTGTTCACTTCTATCAAGTCAACGCTATTTTATAAGTATATAACAGTTATCAAGCCATGGCTATATTATTCTCTTACAGAACAAACAAATGTGGATGTTAATTACTTGAATTTAACAAAGATTGTTGTTGTAAAAATGAAAGCTATATAGAACTAAATAAAAGAAAGACAGAAAATTTGAAATGTAGAAAAGATACAAAAAGAATGTGAACATACATTCTTTATCAGGAAGTGTAACAATGTATTGGACTGGCCAATCTTCTGTCAAATTCACTAAAGGTACAGTCATATGAGAAACAAAACTTCAGTTGAGAAAAGACCTTTTTCAGATTGGTCCATATGTAAGTGTCTGGGGAAATATTCTTCATTGATGATACATGTAGTAGGACCCTGTGCACAATGGTCAGTGTTATTCTCAGGCAGGCTTTCCCTGGGTGATATGAAGAAGCAGTCTATAAACAAAGAAATGGGGAGGATTTGCAAGGATGTGGAAAAGAATAAAGAGTATGAACAAAATATATAATGTGAAATAGTTAATTGACAAAATAATCTGAAGTTATTATAGAAAGAAGAACACTGAGCAAGTTTTTAAGTAAGTCAATAAGACCAACAAAGTGAACTAACCTGGACCATTAGAGACTAAAGGGAACTACCAACAAAAGTGTAAACATGGACTGGGTCTATCCCTCCTGCATATATGTAGCACATGTGCAGCTTGGTCTTCATGCAAGTCCCCCAATAACTGGAGCGGTATCTGTCCTTAAATTTATTGCCTACTTGTGGATTCTGTTCCCCTATCTGGGTTTCCTTGTCTGGCTAGAGTGGAAGATGGCATGTCAATTCTGCAGTGCTTGATGTGGCAGGGGGGACACATGACAATTTCCTTTTCAGAGGAAAGAGGAATGGAAGAATGCAGGATGGGTCTATATAAAGGGATACAAGGAGGAGAGGAGATGCTGATATGAATAGGAGAGGGAATGTGAAATGAATAAATAAATTAATAATAAATAAATATAGAGCATAAAGAAAACAAAACTAAAATACAATATATGAAAAAAAAAGAAGGCATTGGGGATTTAGCTCAGCGGTAGAGCACTAGTCTAGCGAGCGCAAGGCCCTGGGTTCAGTCCCCAGCTCCGAAAAATAAAAAGAAAAAAAAAAAAAGAAATTTATGGCTTCTTCAGGCCCTGACTCTATGTTTCTAGTCTGGTTTCTGTCAGTGAACTGTGAAATGGTATGTAAGCCAAATAAAGTCTTTAATGTCACATTTGTTATTTTTTGTTTTTGTTTTTGTTTTGTTTTGTTTTGTTTTTCAGTTAATATAGCAGTTTTAACTTTTTAAGCTTTGTCATAGTTCCATCAATAAATACTGGAGGTGGAAATACAGCAGTAAACCACTTCTGGCCTGCAGGGAGATGACAGCTGAGCAGCTCAGCACTTGCATTTTGTCTGCTCTTAGTCACAAGAAAGCACTGCTCCACGATAGCACCACTTTTTGCATTGCTTTTGCTGTTGTGAGAACAACAGCTCTTCTACATTTCTAATATTTTATGTTATCAGATTTTTTCTCAAATACAATTTAAAATTTTCAATACTATCATTCCTAAACATATTTCAAACATTACATATGTTTGGAGAAGACAAAGATATTTTACTTTCTATAATTCTCTCTGAAGCAAAATAATAGGCATGAATACCCTAGAATGTAAGGAGTAAAAATGAAATAATATACACAGGCTTTACATGAACGTATTCACTATTTTAGTTGACTAAGTTGAAATGAGTCCATATGATTATTTCAAAAAAGGCAAAAAATGACAAGGAATAAATTGAAAATAAAAGAAATAATGCCTTTTGTCACATGTGAAGAAATATATGTAAGTTCTAATGCAATTGAAAGCAGAGGGATTTTCGGAAACATAAATTGATGTGCATTGTGAATTCATAAAAATAAGTAACTTATAATTAGAATTTTGACAGTGATTAGAATAAAGAGAGACCAAATACCAAAATTACTTTATAAAACTGGTTCATCATACTTTAAGATATTTCTTAAATATTTGTATAATTGAGGCTTCAAAATTATCTCTGAATTCGCAAAGATTATTGGCATTAGGATGCTACTATTGTCTCCAATTGCTATGCAGTAGAAGCAGATTTTCTAGAAGCATCACAGCATGACATTCTCTCAGAAGATGATGGGGTTGAATATTTTCTGCATTTCATTTTTTACTTATTATAGACTGTATTATCTCTGGATGGCAAACATAGAAATAAAAAAACCCTCTTCATTGTTCTCTAACTTCAATTTATTAGTATTTTTATTTCTCTTTTATCTTAAGGATTTTTAAAATCTTAAACTAAAACCAAAATGTGTTGTCTCTTAATTGGTATTATTGAATCTTTGTAAGTCTATTTTTTAAATTATCACTGGAAATTATTATTCTCCTCATAGTAGTTATATTTGACTCTTAAACCATTAGAAATGTTAGTTACTAAATTTAGCTAATGGTAAAATCACAGAAAATAAAAATGTGTATCAAAGTTATTTTCAATATAATTGAACAAACTCAACTAATATTTTCAATTAAAACTTCATATTGGACAAAAGTTAATCATTTTCCTTTAGTTTCAAATAGTTCTCGCACTTGTGAACTTTATAGATAAACAAATATATAATTAATGATTTGCTAATATTCTTCTTCCTCAATGACTTAAATATTGGTGCAGTCGTGTGATAATATACACAGTGAAGGACAAGGAAATGCTCAGATTAGATCACAAGTTAGCATCACTTAAAGCACCCTGGACGACTGGATAAGGCAGAGTGACAACCTAAGGATCTACACTGAGATTCTGTAGGGGGGTGTGGAGTAATATGTAATTTCAGCAAAGTTCACAAAGGGCTAATTTTTTCTCTATTTTGAGAACAACTAGTTACTAGACTATTAGGCAACTATTTTGAATTACCAAACTAAACAAAGAATAATAGTATTGTGACTGTATTATTAGAAAATTACATGCTTGTTTCTAAATGTATCATAGACATTCTCATCAATATCCATGAAGACTGAAACACTCACATTATTAAGATTTCCCAAGTTAATCTTTTCCAGAAACCAAAGAGGACAGAAATAAACAAAAAGTTTGACAGAGTTGGAAATATGTGTAAAACTTGGGAAACTGAGACCACAGCAATAATCATATTATACAGATTGACTTTATTTTGATATTGATGTAATACAGGGTCTCATGTTATATACAAGACCTAGAAGATAGCATGCAACAAAATTTTGCCTAAAATTAACTATTATCTATCTTTTTCTAGTGGTTTGGTTATAGACATGTGTCAATGAGTTTAATTGATTTCTTTCTTTTAAATGATTATGTGGCTATATGTTATTATATATTTAACATTTATAACATGTGTGATGAAAATATACACACAGAGATATACACACAGAGATAATGTTATATGACTAAAAGGACAATTACTTAGGTCAAAAATCATGCTGATGGATTCTATTCCTTCTGTGGTAGATTATCCAATAGTTCTTAATGTCTATTGTAAGTTGACTTACTTGTAATCCAACTTTGAAAGGAAGATTGACATATGGCTAAAGGTTCATGGAACCTTGCTGCACAGTTATCTCTTAGATATTCCATTATTATTTATGCATAGAGCACTTTAAGTTCTGGGTTTCAAGAAGTTTACTTGAGAGGAATGTGAGGACAGTGAAGTTCACAACAGAGTAGATGAATATGCAACATGATTTTGTTTAATTATCTTTAATTAATCATATTTAATTAATTATCTTCTCTCACTGAGGCCAGACCAGAAAATTCTCTGCTATACATGTGTTGGGGGCCTCATATCAGCTCGTATACACTGCCTGGTTGGTGGTCCAGTGTCAGAGATCTCAGGGGTCTAGGTTATTTGAGACTGCTGATCCTCCTACAAGGTGGCCTCCTCCTCAGATTCTTCCATTTTTTTCCCTAATTCAACAACAGGGATTCTGACTTCAGGCCAGTGGTTGAATATAAGTATCTGATTTGTTTCAGTAATGACATACTCATATTGGACCTCTCAGAGGGCAGCCATGCTAGGCATTTTTCTGTAAGTACACCACAGCATTTGTAATATCAGTCCTTGGAGTCTCCCCTAGAGATGTATCCCCATTTGGGTCTGTCACTGAACCTCCTTTCCCTCAGGCTTTTCTCCAATTTTCCCTGCAGTTCTTTTAGACAGAAACAATTCTGAGTAAGAATTTTTGACTGTGGGATTGCAACCTACATTCCTCCACTTGATGCTCTGTCTTTCTAGTAGAGTTGAACTCTACAAGTTTTGTCTCTCCAAAGTTGGTCATTTCATCCAAAGTCCCTACCTTTGAGATCTGAGATTCTCTTACCACTCAGGTCTCTTGTAATTTCAAGAGGGTCCTCCACCTCCTCCCACCACTTGAGGTTGCATATTTCTGTTCATTCTGCTGGCCCTCAGGGATTCTTTCCTATCTCTACCCCACCACACACCTGACCATGTTCCCCTTTCCCCCTTTCCTCCCCTCCCCACCCCTCTGCCACTCAGGTCTCTGTCCCTGCATGACTGCTTTCTTCTCCATCCCAAGTGGGATTGAAGCATATTCCCTTGGTCTCTTGTACTTAATAACCTTCTTGAGTTCTTTGAATTGTATCCTGAGTATTCTGCACTTTTTTGGTTAATATCCATTTATTATGAGTACATACCATGCATGTCCATTTTGGTCTGAATTATGTCAATAAGGATGATATATTTTCTAGTCTCATGCATTTGCCTGCAAACCTCATGATGTTTTTGTGCAAAATAGCTAAATAGAATTCCATTGTGTAAATGAACCACATTTTCTGTATCTATTTTTCCGTTGTGGAATATTTTGGTTGTTTCTAGGTTCTAACTGTCACAAATAAGGCCACTACAAAAATAGGAAGCATGGACCCCTGTGACATGGTGAGGGGTTTTTTGGGTATATCTCCAAGAGTGTTACAGCTGGGTCTTTAGGTAGATCTTTTCCCAATTTTCTGAGGAATCTCTAGATTGATTTCCAGAGTGGTTGTACCATTTTGCAATCTTACCAGCAATGAAGGAGTGCTCCTCTTTCTCCACATGTTCACCAGCATCTGTTGTCAACTAAGTTTTTGATCTTAGTCATTATGACTGGTATGAGGTGGAATCTCAGGGTTGTTTTGATTTGCATTTCCCTGATGACTACGTATGTTGAACACTGCTTTAGGTACTTCTCAGTCTCTTGATATTCCAACGTATTGAATTTTCTGATTAGGTCTATACCCCATTTTTCGATTGGGTTTTTGGAGGCTAGCATCTTGAATTCTTTATATATTTTAGATACTAGCCCCCTCTATCTGATATGGGGTTCCTGAAGAATTTTTTCCCAATCTGTTGGTTGCTGATTTGTTCTATTGAATATATCTTTTGTACCTATTAACTGAAGCTTTTGAGTTTCATGAGGTCCCATTTCTCAATTATAGATCTTAGAGCACAAGACATTTGAAATCTGTATAGAGAATCACCCACCCCATTGAGGCCTGAGGTATTTTTTTCCCTTGCTGCCTATGGAACATATAGCAAAATAGTGACATTATGTAGCTGGTTGATGTGTCTAAATGATTTTGTGTCAGGAAGAATACGAAATAAAGTCATGGAATACGTTAATACAATTTTATTGCACAAAACTATATCTTAAAACATGCATCCCTTTTGATAATTTGTTTCCTGTAGAATTAAAGTACTAGATATAAAATAAGAAGAAATATGCTTTTAACCTATAACTTACATTAATCTGAAGTCATTACCTAATAACATGAGTATCCTATTCAATTATTATATAGCATAAACTTAAATACAGTTAAAGAATGCATAGATCTCATGATCATTGTGTTACTGGAAATATAAACGATATCACTTGTCTCCAATAATATCACTTTTTGAAGGAGTGATTGAGCTAGGCCATTCACAATTTTCTCTAAAATATATGCTACTGTATTAAGTACATATGTCAGTCAAAAGTACAATGTGTGGCATTTATTAACTTTTATAACTTAATTTTAGCATCACAAACACAAATTTATGGGTTTAAGTAAAATCTTATATAAATAAATAACACTGTTGGGGTTTATTTTGAGTTTTAAAACATGAAAAAAATGTAAATACTTACATAATGCAATTAAAAATGCTTTTTTCCCCTTAGAACATTCAAAACGTTCTTCTGGACAAGCAGTTATATTCTCTAATGCTACAATAATTACTATCAAATTCCATATGATGATTCCAATATTGTCAGTGTACTATTCTTTCTTGTCAGATAACTGAGTGAAAATCATATTTTAGGAGCTCATAATAAAAATAAGAAGGTTCTTTATTATATTTCAGTTCTAATCCAAGTACATCCTGCCCATGATAACTCTTCCCTTGTAATTATGCCCATCTCCTTTCTTTGCCCCAAGAGCAAGCCCTGACTGTATTACCTGGTATTCCGTATTCGTAGGCACTGCGAACATGGAACCAAAGGCTATGAACCTAATGGGAGGTCTATGTTCGCTTTTACTGTGTTCTTAAAAATACTAATAACAAATTTTTCCAAATAGCTTCAGGGATTATAGGTGATTCTTACACTTGTATATTTTGTAAGTCTGTTTTTTGGTTTTGTTTTTTGTCATTTTACTCTTCCTATTTCCTATACATTGCTAAACTTTTCTTTACATAGGCATCATGTTAAAAAAGAGTTATGTATGCATTTCTAAATAGTCTGAGAGGAATTCAGTGGTCAAGAACATCAATAAGAAAATGGAAATATACAAGTCCTAGGGAGAATTAAATAATGATCATCATAGAAATGTGTACTAAACTCAAGAAGCAACAAAACCCAAGTAACTGAAGTGATGTGAATTGGGAATGCTATAATAGGCTGAAAAGATGGCTTTCTGGATAGGAACACTTGCTGATCTTGTGGAAGATCAGGTTTTGGTACACAGCACATACAGGCCAAATCACAATAATCTATACCTCCTATTCCAGAAACTTATTTTTTATTGGATATTTTATTTATTTACCTTTAAAATATTATCCCCTTTTCCCAATATCCTATCCTCAAACACCTACCCCTTCATTCCTCCCCCTGCTTCTATGAGGGTGCTCACTCACCCACCCATCCACTCCTGCCTCACTGCCTTAGCATTCATTTATGTCCAGGCATCGAGCCTTTACAGGACCAAGGGCCTCTTCTCCCATTGATGCCAGATAAGGGAATCCTCTGCTACAGCTGGAACCATGGGTCCCTCCATGTGTACCCTTATGTTAGCAGTTTAGTCCTTGGGAGCTCTGGTAGATTTGGTTGGTTGATTTTGTTGTTCATAAACCCCCTCAGGTACCTCAGTCCTTTCCCTAACTCCTCCATTGTGGTATCCAGGCTCAGTCCAATGTTCCAGAGATTCTTACGCTTCTTCTGTTTTCTGGATGCACCAAGAATAAATTTGTGGCAGATAGAAACATATCCAAACACACACACACACACACACACACACACACACACACACACAAATGCACACACACACAGAGACAGACACACAGGATACATATAATAATTTATAAAGTATTGTTTGCATCAAAGGACTATTTTGTCATTCTGGAGAAAACTTTTTATTTCTGAATTTTGTTGAATCATAACCATTCTTACTTTAAGAATCTGTGTCTGTGGGGGAATATGTGAGATTGACCTAAGGTATACTCAAGATTTATTATGTATTGAAATTGAAAAATTCAAGTGTCAACTATTTTTATGGCTTTACCCTGATATTAAAATTACAATACTACTCAAAGAAATGAGATAGTGTGATCAAAAGTGATTCCAGGAAGACAAGATGTAGGAAATTTAAGAAGGAACATATTTAATTTTTATTGTACTGAGTTAGCAGGATATTTAAAAAGGAGTAGTCATATAGACAGGAGAGAAATATGCTCTTCATTCCTTGTAGGAAATAAAGAGGACAGGCATATGAAGAATACTCAGCTAGAAGCAGTATGATTTTACTGTGGTCATATGAAAATTGCTTTGAATAGAACCATTATTAGACACATTTCAGACAGTGTAAATATTCTACTGAGGCTGAGAAATTTTGAGAAATCTAGAGTTTTCTGAAAGTTTTGGACGTACTATCTTTGAGGCCCAACACATGTAATTTACTTTTACTGAGTTCACTTATTTTGTTTGGCATAAGCTTTCTATGCTTCGCTTTTTTTTACCCAATAATTATCCTTCAAGATACATAGTACTGAAGTTGGTCAAACTTAATAAAAGTAGTCCCTGCATGTACTTAGACATTCATGTGTTATTTAGTTTGTGAGAAGGGTATTGTCTGAACTTTAGTCCTTTGGGTCCCACACCATAGTGACATGAGGTAATCTGTCATTCCCAGTGAGAACACATTCCCTTGTCATCTTTGTGTCAAGCACTTCCCATGTTAGGATGGGGAAAGATAAAATAATAAAGGCTATGCATTTTTATTATGTTAAGAACTATTAAGAAGAAGAGTCTGCTACAATAGGGTATATTTTCTGCCCACTACTTGTAATTCAGGCTGTTTAAATAATCTTTAGATAGATATCATGGGTTTTATTACATCATTATCATCATCATCTTCGTTATAAGTATTATTAGTTATTTTCACTTTCCCCTTCTACTACTCTCACTGATACTATTTAATAGAATGTAATCATATCACTGTTAAACTATGTCTTCTTATGAACCCATGCTCCATTTTTGCCTGATAAATGTTCATAAAATCTTGCATATATTGGCATAATAATGAATGAATATAAAGTATTCGTGGACAATGAATTAACTTTAAAATTTATTTTTAAAAAACATTAAAATACAGATAATTTTACCACTTTTTTTTCCTTTTCTTTTTTTTCGGAGCTGGGGACCAAACCCAGGTCCTTGCCAGGGCCTTGCACTTGCTAGGCAAGCGCTCTACCACTGAGCTAAATCCCCAACCCAATTTTACCATTTTTTAGAAACTAAATACACATATTAATAAAATGGAAATGATTATTTATGCTTAAATGAAGAAATATAAGAAGCCAGTTAGGTCCTGAGGGAAATAGAGTCTTTTCAACATGTTTCCCAACAGTACTCTTGAATTTATAATTATGAAGCTGAAGATTATTCCATATAAACCATTTATATGTTTATAAGTATTTTTCTGGCCATTTTCAAAGCTGATGGACCTTCTGTTTAGTCTCAAGCCAAAATTCATTTAATAAATATGTGTTAAATTTAAGTCTGAAACAAAAATAATGGCTTTCTATTATATTAATGGTTTTTTAAAAAAGCTTTCATTTGTGGAGTTCATTATAACTGTTTCATATATTCTTTATTTTGGCTCATTCTACATCCTGACTTCCAAAACTTATACCTTATGCCTTAAGACTTATGCTTTCCCCCTGATATTATCAGTGTTTACTTAATCTATTCAAAAAATGTTTGAAAATGAATCATTTTACTAATAGTTTTTTAATATCTCCACACTCAAACTTAAAAGTTCAAAGTTTCTGGAAAAACGGAAGTTAATCTCTCAACCGTATTTGTCTGTAAATGTAAAGCTAAATTCATACTTTAAATATACTAAACCACCAAACAAAGAGTACAAATAGAGGGATGCATGGCTCTACCCACATATGTAGCAGAGAACGGTATTGTCTGGCATCAGTAGGAGGAGTAGTCCTTGGTCTTGTGAAGGCTCATTTCCCCAGTGGAGGGAATGAGAGGGGGTTGAGGTGGGAGTTGATGCGTGAGAATGGGGGCATCTTCATAGAAGCAGGGCAAGGAAGTGGGAGAGGGGGTAAAAGGGATAACATTTGAAATGTAAATACATAAAATATCCAGTAAAATATAGGCAATGACGTAGAATACACATTTCTATTCTAAAAAGGATGAATGTAGCGATTGTACATAGATATGGGTCCAAAGCAAGACTAAACACCAGTGGGGAAAATGTCAAATAGTCTAGCTCCAAATTCAATGTCTGGGTCTTCAGATCTGAAGGACTTTCATGGCTTAGCCCCTCGTAATTTCCTGCCTGCTTGGTCTTATTGCTCTATTCACATGGAATGTTGCTTGTCAGATATCTGATAGCTTTGGGGTCCCGACTAAAATCCAGGATTCATTTTCATAGCTGCATGTAATAGCCTACTGGAATCTTCTTTTTAGGGCCTTTTACATATGGTCTTCCGGCCATTTGCTGTTTGGCTTCAGCTACTCTTTGACATTGTGGAGGAAGAATCCACAACACCTTCATTATTGCATCCTTCAGGCTTTTAAAGTCGGAATAAGTGTGAGGGAAACTAATAACTTGGGATTGACCATGTCAAGGTATTAACATTATAAAATTACTATAGTTATTATTATCTCCAGAAACAAATAAATTTTACATCATCTTTCACATATTAGCAGGTGATGTGAAAGTGCCCTTTCTGTTGTTCTAGAGGCCACTCCTTTGCTGTGTTAATGTCCTCAGTGTGTACAGTCTCATATTTAATCAACACAAGCCTTGGATTGATAGTAAATTTCTTTATTCTCTCCAAACTGTATAGTGTTTTATCCTGCCCCACTTCCTTTTCCCCCACTGTGGTCTTGTATAAATATCATCACGAATAAACATGCCATACATTCAAGGTTATTCTATCTTTGAATTCCTACCAAAGAAATGATTTCCATTTATTTTGAATTTAGCTATAGGATAGTAGCAAAAGAAAGCCAGATACATTGTTAACATATAAAAAACATGGCCTCCAGTAAGGTTGTTAATAATAAGGCTCTCTGAAACTTCTGAAATTGGATCTCTATTTTCTACATAGATTTCATTGCTACTGTCTTCCAAGATCATACTAGAATGCCTCTCCAAGCTCTGCTTATAGCTGTCAATTGCTTTTCTAATCAAAGTTTCAAACTCATGTATATTCTCCATTAAATACCTTGGTAAGTCCTAGAGGAAATAACCCAGTGTCTGATTCATACTCTGTTAATTACTTTTCTATTACTGTGATTAAACTTCACACACAAGGCTACTTGTAGATCAAACATGAATTTTGACTTATGGTATCAAAAAGAGAGTTCATCATGGTTGGGGGAAGATGAACAGCCAGAGATGAAAACTGATATCACATTTTATAGGACAAACCAAGAGCATAGAGAATAAAACAGTAGTGGGATGAGGTGTGAATTCTCAAACGTAGCCACAGACCGATTCCCTCTTCCAGCAAAACTGCAACCCACCAATCACTGTAAGTAGCACCATTGAGTGGGGATCAGGAGTTGAAATAAATGAGCCTATAAAGGTGTCTTTCAAATCATCACAGAGATTTATCTTGGTTATTGGAAAATGTACATACACGCAAATAGTCCTCAGCAGTTATTAGACATTAAAACATACTAACTTTCTGCATTGAGGCTCTCAGTTTACCAAGTTAGGGATAGACGATAAGAAGATGTATCTTCAGGGTATATAGATTGATTAAATTTCTTTGTGCTTAAAATCCTCACTTCCAGAATTCTGATTATTAAGAGGCATATTTAGTAATATATATATATATATATATATTACATATATAATATATATGTGTGTGTACACACATATATATGTATGAGAGAGATGCCATTTTTTCTTAACTCATAAATTCCATTTTATCAAAAATTAGAAGAGTGGCAAATTAGTTTAAATATTTTATAAATATTAACTGTCAGAAGTTGCATGTAAAGATTCTCACTAATATTACTGTTCGAGTATGAACCAAACCAAAACAATACCAATAGGAATGCCAAAGCCAACAGACAAAACCCAGCCAGGAGGCTTCAACCCTACATAAAGACAACTGAGGGTGGAGAAGAGGTAGACTTTGTCACGTAAAGACACATCGATAGGTTGATCAGAACTAAATGGATACCCTTGAAATCATACATACAAGTAACTTTGACAGATTGAACAAATTATGAATACATATTTAGGTGCATATATGTATATAACAATTAATGAAATAAGAGGATGTGAATTTGGAGAAGAGCTCAGAGGGTTTGAAGAGATGAAATAGAAGGAATTAACGTAATTATACTGTATTTTCATAATTGAAAAACACTACATAATTTAAATTACGGATGAACTATTTAAAACTTTAAAGTCAGAGTCATAATGATGGTTTGGTTGGTAATCATGTCTGCCAAAAATACCTGATTATCTGAATATCTTTACTGGGACCTAATGGACCTCCGTATGCTGGCTAATGTTTAGATAAACTCTAGACACAAGCTGTTTTGAGAGCAGGGAAGAACAGTTTAGAAAAAAATATCTCCAAAAGATTATCAGACTTATGTCCTAAAGCAAGCTTGTATGGCAGTTTCTCACTTATGGTGATTGATTTGGAAATGCCTTGGCCACTGAGGGTAGTGTCACCCCTCGATTGGTGGTGCTGGGTTCTATAAAAATGCAGAGGGTTCAAGCTTTGTGGAGTCAGCCAGTAAATAGCACTCCTCTATCAATACCCTGTCGCCAAGTTCCTACCTAGTTTGAATTCCTGCCTTAATACCCTTTAATAAATAAATATTGTGTCAAAAGTTAAGCTAAATAAAACCCTTTCCTTTAAAAGCTGACTTTGTCATGACGCTTCATCGAAGTATTAGAAACTCTAAGATACTCAGAAAGAAGAGTATAAGGTCCGTTGTCTTTCAGAATGATATTCTTATGTTTCAAACTTATTCAATCTCATTTAGCTTTGGAAAAGTATTGCATACATTTGAAAGACATGAAAAAGAACCTAAAGCTGTGAGTTTTCTGAAGTAAATATAGCACTGGTGAAGTGATGGCTTCTACATTACGTTCAACAGGAAAAGCTATTTTCTGTTTCAATTTAAATTTGCGGTTGAATGAGCATCTATCATCCTTAGATGTAGACAGCATCCACATTCTGTCTCTGTCTCTTTGTCTCTCTCTGTCTCTTTCTCTGTCTTTGACCTTGTCTTTTTCTTTTATTCTGTGTATCTCTGGGTCTGTGTGTTGGTTTGTCTGTCTGTCTGTCTGTCTCTGGGTGTGTGCAAAAGAGAAAGAGAGACAGATATACAAACACACGCACACACACAAACACATGCACACACACGCACTAAAAGACAGAGAGACAGAGACAGACAGAAACAGAGACAGAGAGGTGCTAAGATAACTCTCTTTATGATAACAGCAGGATGGAAAAAATAAACTGAAGCTCAATGTCTCTGCATGGATGTTTTGGGAACTACATTTGGGACCTCTTTGCTTTCTCTGCTTGCTTACCTTCTACCTCATTCTAAGATAGAAAATAATAACAAATATAGGCAATTGGGTAATATGCTTAATGAAAGAATATTACTCATTGCCACAACATAGGAGAAACCAGTCCAGGAAAAGAAGAACCATGTGGTGATAGTTTAGTCATAGGGAAATGAACAAGAAAACTCCAACAGAGGGTATTAATGGTCCTAAGAATCAGAGCTGGGTTCAGTGAGAAGGAGGCATGTGTCACTGGAAATTCACTGGTTCTGTTTACTTGACTAGGCATGGTACTTAAAAACTTCTGAAGATAAAATTTACTTCTAAACCCAGAACTGTTCCTAGGAGAAATGCAGGGTCAAAACATGGAGCAGAGATTGAAGGAAAGGCTATCCAGAGCCTGCCTGCCTTGGGATCCATTCCATCTGCAGAAACCATACTTGGACACCATTGCTGATGTGAAGAAGTGCTCACAGACAAGAGCCTAATATGGCTGTCCTCTGAGAGGTTCCTTCAGTATCTGTCTAATACAGATCCAGATATTCAGAGCCAACCATTGGTGTGAGCTCAGGGATCACAATGGAAGATTGGAGGAAGGACTGAAGGAACTAACAGGGATTGCAACGTCATAGGAAGAACAACAGAAGGATTGGTCTATGGCTTCGGGTACATATGTAGCAGAAAGCTGCTTGTATGGCATCAATGGGAAGGGAGGCTCTCGGTCCTGTGGAAGCTTGTTGCTCCAGCAAAAGGGGATGTTAAAGGACTGAGGGGAGGCGAGAGAGGGTGGTTGGTGGGAGATCATCCTCTTAGAGGCAAAGTGAAGGGGAAATAGGATAGGGGGTTTGTGGAGTGGAAACCAGGAAAGAGACAACGTTTGAAATGTAAATAAATAAAATAATCATTAAAAAATCAGTAGACTTTCTCTACTCAGAGGTTAAAATGGTGGAGAAAGAAATTAAGGAAATGATACCCTTCACAATAGTTCCAAATAATAAAAAATACCTCAGTGTGACTTTAACCATGCAAGTTAAAGGTCTGTGTGACAAGAACTTCAGGTCTCTGAAGAAAGAAATTGAACAAGATCTCAGAAGATGGAAAGACCTCCCATGCTCTTGGATTGGCAGGATTAATATAGTAAAAATGGCCATTTTGCCAAAAGCAATCTACAGATTCAATGCAATCCCCATCAAAATTCCAACTCAACTCTTCAGAGTTAGAAAGATCAATTTGCAAATTCATTTGGAATAACAAAAGACACAGGATAGCAAAAATGATACTCAACAATAAATAACTTCTGGGGGAAATCACGATACCTCATTGCAAGCTGTATTACAGAGCAATAGTGATAAAAACTAGATGGTGATGGTACAGAGACAGGTAGGTAGAACAGTGAGTAGAACTGAAGACCCAGAAATGAATCCACACATCTATAGTCACTGGATTTTTAACAAAGGAACTAAAACAATCCAATGGAAAAATATTGCATTTTCAACAAATGGTGCTGGCTCAATCAGAGGTCAGCATGAAAAAGAATGGAAATTGATCCATTCTTTACCCCTTTACAATGTTTAAGTCCAAATGGATCAAGGACCTCCACATCAAACCAGATACACTCAAACTAATAGAAGAAAAAGTGGGGAAGAGTCTGGAAGACATGGGGACTGGGGAAAATTTCCTCAAACAAAACATCAATGGCTTGTGCTCTAAGATCAAAATCGAGAAATGGGACCGCATAAAGCTGCAAAACTTGTATAAGGCAAAGGACAGTCATTAGGACAAAACAGCAATCAACAGATTGGGAAAAAACCTTTCCCAGTCCTACATCTGATAGAGGGCTAATATGCAAAATATACAAAGAACTCAAGTAGTTAGACTGCAGAGAGCCAAATAACCCTATTAAAAATGGGGTACAGAGCTAAACAAAACGTTCTCAGCTGAGGAATATTGAATGACTGAGAAGTACCTAAGAAATGTTCAATACCCTTAGTCATCAGGGAAATGCAAATCAAAACAACTCCAAGATTCCACATCATACCAGTCAGAATGGCTAAGATGAAAAACTCAGATAACAGCTGCTGGCAAAGCTGCGGAGAAAGAGGAACACTCCTCCATTGTTGGTGAGATTGCAAACTGGTACAACCACTCTGGAAATCAGTCTGGAGGTTCCTCAGAAAATTGGACATTCCACTACCTAAGGACTCAACTATACCTCTCCTGGGTACATACCCAAAAGTTGCTCCAATATAAAGTAAAGACACATGTTCCACTATTTTCATAGCAGCCTTATTTATAATAGACAGAAGCTGGAAAGAACCCAGATGCCCTTCAACAGAGAAATGGATACAGAAAATGTGGTATATCTACACAATAGAGAACTACTCAGCTATCAAAAACAATGACTTTGTGAAATTCATAGGCAGAT
Organism: Rattus rattus; assembly: GCF_011064425.1. Classification (NCBI taxonomy): domain Eukaryota; kingdom Metazoa; phylum Chordata; class Mammalia; order Rodentia; family Muridae; genus Rattus; species Rattus rattus. The sequence continues at coordinate 161,087,216 of NC_046156.1, forward strand.
AGATTAAACTAGAAAATATCAACCTGGGTATGGTAACTCAATCACAGAAAAATACAAATGGTATGCACTCACTGATAAGTGAATATTAGCCCAAAACCTCGAATTACCCAAGATACAATCTACAGACCACATGAAGCTCAAGAAGAAGGATGATCAAAGTGCAGATGCTTTACTACATTTTAAAAGGGGAAACAAAAATATTCATAGAAGGGGATATGGAGGCAAAGTTTGGAGCAGAGACTGAAGAAATAGCCATTCAGAGTCTGTCCCACATTTGGCCCATATCTATATACAGCAACCAAATCTAGATAAGATTGATGAAGCTAAGAAGTACATGCTGACAGGAACCAGATATAGATCTTGGCCAGAGCATGTCAAATACAGAGGCAAATGCTAGCAACAAACATTGAACTGAGAACGGGACCCCAGTTGTAGGAATTAGAGAAAGGATTGAAAGAGCTGAGGGGGCTTGCAACCCCATAAGAACAACAATGCCAACCACCCAGAGCTCCCAGGGACTCAACCACTACCTGAACATTATACATGGATGAACCCATGGCTCCAACTGCATATTTAGCAGAGAATAGCCTAAATGGAAGGAGAAGCCCTTGATCCTGCCAAGGTTGGACCCCCAGTGTAGGGGAAGGGGGGGCGGGAAGGGGTTGAATGGTGAGGGAAATACACTTACAGAAGAAGGGTAGGGAGATGGATAAGTAAACCAGGAGTGGGAATAGCATTAGAAATGTTAATAAGAAAATATCCAATAAAAAAATATGTACCAGGGAGTGATGGGGAGCTGCGTGTAGCCACTAGGAAGTCTCAGATGACAGGGAAGCAAGAGGCTCCCAAGAGCCAACATGGATAACTTTAGCCAAAATATACAACAACGTTGAGATAGAACCTGTATGGGCCAAAAATATTTTTATGATAAATTCTTCTGATGCATTATTTTATTCATTGCATTCCTGTCATTATCCATCTCAGTCTCCCACAGTTCCTCATCCCATCCATTTTGCCAGTTGTTTACTCTAATATTTATGTATGCAAATGCCTGCATGCATGTATACAATGTCTTGGGACTTGGAGTCAGAAAAGGGAGTAGGCTCTCCTTGAGTAAAACTATAGACAGTAGAATACTCATATGTAAGCACTTGGAAGATAACTCAGATCATCTGCAAGTTTTAAATCATGTGGGGGCATTACTCTCAGAGTACATAATTCAGAGTCCTTTCATGGAAAATTATTGCATCATTAGTATATATTTGAGGTGGCTGTGGATTCAAGCAATGTAGGGACCCACTATCAAGTTTTTTTTTTTTTTTAGTTTGTTTCCTTTATCTTTGCTTCTTCTCTCTCTCTCTCTCTCTCTCTCTCTCTCTCTCTCTCTCTCTCTCTCTCTCTCTCTCTCTAAAATTCCAGTAAGCTTTCCATGTACTAGCCAGGCACATAAGCAAGAGACCAGTGACTAGCACACACCTATGTGAATTTGGAAGATTTAGATACAATCTGTAAGACCAGCAAAATGTCCAGGATCCACTACCAGCTTGCTCCTCAGGAAATGGAGAAGCTATAAAGGTGGTTTCATAAGTTACTGCCATGTGTTCTTTTTCTGTCATAAAGAATGGAACACAGAAGATAGAGGTGGGCTATCATCCTCAGGGGCACATGTTTTGATTAAACTCACCTCCCAATTCTTCCTTTCCAATTCTTCTATCTTTCAAAACTTCTTCCTCACAACCATTTTTTGTTTAGTTTTTAAGCCCACTTATTTACTGTGGTTCTTCTTTGACCATGTATGAAATGCAATTAACTGGAACATTTGATGGTTGGAAAATATAAGAACTTATAGTGCACTTTAATTCTATGCCTATTTAAGAGAATAATATTTGGCTGTCCCTAATGACAGGATCAGCTGTGGATTTTATCAAATTAATGTCACAAGATATAACTTACGTATTGTGGTACATGCTTTAAATTCAAACAGAAAGGTTACTGACCAAACATTTTTAGAACTGTTTCATCAGTAGGCATGCCATACCAAGCTCAACAATTATATAATTTTTATTTTTTTGGAATAGGGGTTGAAAAAAATCTGTACTTGCAGCAACCTTTGGACATACTGATATCTCGGATTTGCTATTGCTACCTCAGCTAGAAAAAAATAACATTCTGACTCGGGTTGTTGCAGTACTGATGTAATAGAAGTCCATGACTTTAAAGATTGCAGCATAGCACAAGAAACCACATGCTACATCAATTCAGCAATATTTGTCTAGTGAGAACACACAGTTGCTGGTGGACTGATAACAGCTAGATGATCTTCTGACAATTGCTTGTCATTTGCTCACAGTGACATTCCTTTTAAAACGAGAAATAAAGCATATGAAACTCCGTAAAATCCTCCTAACAACTCCTCCTCCTGTTTTAGACTATGAAATAGTCTATTTCCTCAAATCTGCATATGGAGATTGATTGAGAGAAGAGCTGTGTCTACCTTTTAGAAGGAATGTGACAATTAAGATGAAGAATGCAGTGCAAATACAAAAGTGTTCGGAATATTTTTTAACAAGATTTCCGTGATGAGAATATGCTTATATTTATACATGTGATTATACTCATATGTAACTGGGCTTCTGAGGAGATGGACAAATCTTTCTTTGAACATATTACTAATAACATAGAATGATGATTTGTTTATCTCTGGCAGGAAGAATATTATGAATTCTAAGATTGTTGGCAAATAAAGATTCTGTGAAAATTAAATTAACTTTGGTAATTTGTCAAAGAAATGGGAGTTGAAAGACTGAACAAAGAATTTAAAAGTTGCTAAATAAGATTGCAATAAAATATCTATATCTTTATCGTATTTATGTGTGCATTTAAAATTATGCAAATTCATGGAAATATAGCTATATAAAGAGCCAAAAATATGGTGGTGTGATGTGGAGGTCTGGGAACTAAAGGAGCAGTTTTGCCTACTTCACAGTTTGCACTGGGCCATGTTCAGCATGTGCTTGCTTTGGAAGACTCCAGGAAGCTTGCAAGAACAAAAATAATTTTGCACTTAACATTTTTTTTCATAGCCAAATGTCTTCAGAGTGTATTCTAAATGATTTAAAGAAACTGTGTTCACTTTCTTATGTAAGTAAAAAAAAAGATACTGCTGTAGCTTGCTCTTCCAATTAGAATTATTAAGACACAGAAGCAAATGTTATCAAGCACAGAGCAATTATAAATTATCATAAGGACCTGATTTTATTTAGACCTTAGAATGAGCCAGGGACTTTAATGTATACTTACTCCTTGAATTCTCCCTGGCAAATAGTGTTTATGTCAGATTTCTATTGCAAAGAAAACTGCGCTTGTTTTCTCTCTTTTCCAGAACACCACCAGTACCTTAGAAGATTAACGTAGACTATAAATTTAGTACATAACAGAGTCTAGAGTACTAAATTCTAGATATGTCTTGGCTGGTGCACAGCTATGCCTAATAAGGCTAAAAGTTCACTATGGCAATGTGGTATTTCTCACATCTTCAGCTCAGGGCTTCTTTCACAAAAGAACAGAATAAAGAAATAAATGCTTTTCACATTTTAAGGATGATGGCTCTCCCTTCCTGAAGGATTTCCTTTTCTAATGGTAGTTTTCAACATGGCTGCTCGTATTCTTGGGCCAACAAATAATAAAAGTCTTTGCTGCTTCTCTAAAAAGACTTAGAGAGGTCTCTTCTGGGTCTCTAAGGGATATGTTAGAAATAGTTTTGCTTCTATCAAAATGACTGACTTTAAAAATCTATTGGTGATTTAATTATTTGAGCAGTTATCATAATTCCAAATCTAATACTCATAGTTTCATACAACTTGATTTTCTTTGTGTGTTTGTATGTGTGTGTGTGTGTGTGTGTATGAATGTGCATGTGTGTAAGTGTGTATACCATTTTTCAAACCCTATTGAAAATATTCCCCTATTGTCATTTCTTGGAATGTTCATAAATCTCAGGACAAAGTTAGATAGATTTCTGGAATTTATTTGGTTCTTTTGGTTTATGTATTTTTATATCAGTACTATGCTTTTTTATCATAAAGTTTTATTATAAAATTTGAAAGTAGATAGATTAAACAAAGAAAGGGTAAAAAATTTCTTTTAGACATATTTATGTAGTTTTGGCGAATATGCCTTTGCAAACAGGCAAGAACCTAAAAATTTACACAACAAATGAAATAATTACTACAACAAAGAAACCACTTAATGGCATGAATACTATTTACTATATATATGTATATATAAACATATATGTATATATGTATAATAAGGAATTAGTATATGAGATATTTGAAGAACTAAAGTAATTGTGAACTTTTTTAAAAAGTTTTATCCTTTTGTTCAACTTTATTAACTTGAGCATTTCTTATTTACATTTCGATTGTTATTCCTCTTCCTGGTTTGTGGGCCATCATCCCCCTAACGCCTCCCCTCCCCTTCTCTATGGGTGTTCCCCTCCCAATCCTCCCCCCATTACCGTGCTCCCGCCCAAAATCAAGTTCACTGGGGATTCAGTCTTGGCAGGACCAAGGGCTTCCCTTTCCACTGGTGCTCTTACTAGGCTATTCATTGCTACGTATGCAGTTGGAGAGCATGGTCAGTCCAGTCTTTTTTTTTTTTCTCCATCTTTTTTTTTTTTTTTTTCTTTTTTTTTTTTTTTTTTTTTTTTTGGAGGGGGGCACCTCCATCTTTATTAAGTTGGGTATTTCTTATTTACATTTCAATTGTTATTCCTTTCCTGTTTTTCAGGCCAACATTCCCCCTATATGGGTGTTCCCCTCCCCATCCTCCCCATTACCACCCCCCCCAACAATCTAGTTCACTGGGGGTTCAGTCTTGCAGGACCAAGGGCTTCCTTCCACTGGTGATCTTACTAGGATATTCAATGCTACCTATGAGGTCAGAGTCCAGGGTCAGTCCATGTATAGTCTTTAGGTAGTGGCTTAGTCCCTGGAAGCTCTGGTTGCTTGGCATTGTTGTTCATATGGGGTCTCGAGCCCCTTCAAGCTCTTCCAGTTCTTTCTCTGATTCCTTCAACGGGAGTCCTATTCTCAATTCAGTGGTTTGCTGCTGGCATACGCCTCTGTGTTTGCTGTATTCTGGCTGTGTCTCTCTGGAGAGATCTACATCCGGCTCCTGTCGGCCTGCACTTCTTTGCTTCATCCATCTTGTCAAATTGGATGGCTGTATATGCATGGGCCACATGTGGGGCAGGCTCTGAATGGGTGTTCCTTCTGTGTCTGTTTTAATCTTTGCCGCTCTATTCCCTGCCAAGGGTATTCTTGCTCCCATTTTAAAGGAGTGAAGCATTCACATTTTGATCATCCGTCTTGAGTTTCATTTGTTCTAGGCATCTAGGGTAATTCAAGCATTTGGGCTAATATCCACTTATCAATGAGTGCATACCATGTGTGTTTTTCTGTGATTGGGTTACCTCACTAAGGATGATATTTTCCAGTTCAATCCATTTTCCTATGAATTTCATAAAGTCATTGTTTTTGATAGCTGAGTAATACTCCATTGTGTAGATACACCACATTTTCTGTATCCATTCCTCTGTTGAAGGGCATCTGGGTTCTTTCCAGCTTCTGGCTGCTATAAATAAGGCTGCTATGAACATATTGGAGTATGTGTCTTTGTTTTATGTTGGGCCATATATTAGGTATATGCCCAAGAGTGGTATAGCTGGGTCCTCAGTTAGTTCAACGTCCAATTTTCAGAGGAACCTCCAGACTGATTTCAGGAATTGGTGTACCAGTCTGCAATCCCACCAAAAATGGATGAGTGTTCCTCTTTCTCCACATCCTTGCTAGCATTTGCTGTCACCTGAGTTTTTGATCTTAGCCATTCTCACTGGTGTGAGGTGAAATCTCAGGGTTCTTTTGATTTGCATTTCCCTTATGACTAAAGATGTTGAACATTTCTTTAGGTGTTTCTCAGCCATTCGGCATTCCTCAGCTGTGAATTCTTTGTTTAGCTCTGAACCCCATTTTTTTTTAATAGGGTTATTTGTCTCCCTGCGGTCTAACTTCTTGAGTTCTTTGTATATTTTGGATATAAGCCCTCTGTTAGTTGTAGGATTAGTACAGATCTTTTCCCAAACTGTTGGTTGCCATTTTGTCCTAACAAAAGTGTCCTTTGCCTTACAGAAGCTTTTTAGTTCTATGAGATCATACTTGTCGATTTTTGATCTTAGAGCAGGATCTTGATACCAGAGGTGTTTTCTTCAGGAAATTTTCTCCAGTGCCCATGTGTTCAAAATGCTTCCCCACCTTTTCCTCTATTAGTTTGAGTGTATCTGGTTTGATATGGAGGTCCTTGATGCACTTGGACTTAAGCTTTGTACAGGGTGATAAACATGGATCGATCTGCATTCTTCTACATGCAGACTTCCAGTTGAACCATCACCATTTGCTTAAAATGCTATCTTTTTTCCATTGGATGGTTTTGGCTCCTTTGTCAAAAATCAAGTGACTATAGATGTGTGGGTTCATTTCTGTGGTTTCAATTCTATTCCACTGGTCTATCTGTCTGTCTCTATAGCAGCCCCAAGCAGTTTTTATCACTATTGCTCAGTAATACTGCTTGAGTTCAGGGATTCCCTGGAAGTCCTTTTATTGTGGAGGATAATTTTACATATCCTCGGATTTTTGTTATTCCAGATGAATTTGGAAATTGTTCTTTCTAACTCTCTGAAATGGGATTTGTATTTTGATTGGGATTGCATTGAATCTTAGATTGCTTTTGGTAAAATGGACATTTTTTTCTATATTAATCCTGCCAATCCATGAGCATGGGAGATCTTTCCATCTTTTGAGATCTTCAATTTCTTTCTTCAGAGGCCTGAACTTCTTATCATACAGATCTTTCACTTGCTTGGTTAAAGTCACACTGAGGTATTTTATATTATTTGTGTCTATTATGAAGGGTGTCGTTTCCCTAATTTCTTTCTCGGCTTGTTTCTCTTTTGTGTAGAGGAAGGCTACTGATTTATCTGAGTTAATTTTATACCCAGACACTTTGCTGAAGGTGTTTATCAGGTTTAGTAGTACTCTGGTGGAACTTTTGAGATCACTTAAATATACTATCATATCATCTGCAAATAGTGATATTTTGACTTCTTTTCCAATCTCTATCACTTTGATCTCCTTTTGTTGTCTGGTTACTCTGGCTAGAACTTCAAGAACTATATTGAATAAGTAGGGAGAGAGTGGGTAGCCTTGTCTAGTCCCTGATTTTCGTGGGATTGCTTCAAGTTTCTCTCCATGTAGTTTAATGTTAGTTACTTACTGGTTTGCTGTATATGGCTTTTACTTTGTTTAGGTATGGGCTTTGAATTCCTGTTCTTTCCAGGACTTTTATCATGAAGTGGTGTTGAATTTTGTCAAATGCTTTCTCAGCATCTAATGAAATGATCATGTGGTTTTTATCTTACATTTTGTTTATATAATGGATCATGTTGATGGTTTTCCGTATATTAAACCATTCCTGCATGACTGGGATGAAGCCTACTAGATCATGGTGGATAATTGTTATGATGTGCTCTTGGATTTGGTTTGTCAGAGTTTTATTAAGTATTTTTGCATCGATATTCATAAGGGAAATTGGTCTGTAGTTCTCTTCCTTTGCTGGGTCTTTGTGTGCTTTAGGTATAAGAGTAATTATGGCTTCATAGAAGGAATTCAGTAGCGCTCCACCTGTTTCAATTTTGTGGAATAATTTGGATAGTATTGGTGTGAGGTCTTTTATGAAGGTCTGATAGAATTCTGCACTGAACCCATCTAGACCTGGGCTCATTTTGGTTGGGAGATCTTTAATGACTGCTTCTATTTCTTTAGGAGTTATGGGGTTGTTTAACTGGTTTATCTGTTCCTGATTTAACGTTGGTACCTGGTATCTGTCTAGGAAATTGTCCATTTCCTGTAGATTTTCAAGTTTTGTTGAATATAGGCTTTTGTAGTAGGATCTGAGGATTTTTTGAATTTCCTCTGATTCTGTATTTATGTCTCCCTTTTTATTTCTGATTTTGTAATTTGGACACACTCTCTTTGTCCTCTCCTTAGTCTGGCTACGGTTTTATCTATCTTGTTGATTTTCTTAAAGAACCAACTTTTGGTTCTGTTGATTCTTTGTATGGTCCTTTTTGTTTCTACTTGGTTGATTTCAGCTCTGAGTTTGATTATTTCCTGCCTTCTCCTCTTCCTGGGTGTATTTGCTTCTTATTGTTCTAGAGCTTTAAGGAGTGCTGTCAAGCTGCTGATATATGCTCTCTCCTGTTTCTTTCTGCAGGCACTCAAAGCTATGAGTTTTCTTCTTAGCACAGATTTCATTGTGTCCCATAAGTTTGGGTATGTTGTACATTCATTTTATTTAAATTCTAAGAAGTCTTTAATTTCTTTCTTTATTTCTTCCTTGACCAGGTAATCATTGAGTAGAGCATTGTTCAACTTCCATGTATATATGGGAATTCTTCCCTTATTGTTTTTGAAGATCAGCTTTAGCCTGTGTTGGTCTGATAGGATGCATGGGATTATTTCTATCTTTCTGTATCTATTCAGGCCTGTTATATGACCAATTATATGGTCAATTTTGGATAAAGTACTAATAGGTGGTTATAAAAAGTTATATCCTTTTGTTTTAGGATAGAATGTTCTATAAATATCTGTTAAGTCCATTTGGTTCATGACTTCTCTTAGTCTTTCTATATCTCTGTTTAATTTTGTTTCCCTGATCTGTCTATTGATGAGAGTAGGGTATTGAAATCTCCCATTATTATTGTGTGAGGTGCAATGTGTGCTTTAAGCTTTAATAAGGTTTCTTTTATGTATGTAGGTTTCTTTGTATTTGGAGCATTGATATTTACGATTGAGAGTTCATCTTGGTGGATTTTTCCTTTGATGAATATGAAGTGACCTTCCTTATCTTTTTTGATGACTTTTAGTTGAAAATCGATTTTATTTGATATTGGAATGGTTACTCCAGCTTGCTTCTTCAGACCAGTTGCTTGGAAAGTTGTTTTCCAGCCTTTCACTCTGAGGTAGTGTCTGACTTTTTCTCTGAGGTGTGTTTCCTCTAGGCAGCAGAATGCAGGGTCCTCATTGCTTATCCAGTTTGTTAATCTATGTCTTTTTATTGAGGAGTTGAGTCATTTTATGTTGAGAGATATTAAGGAATAGTTGTTGTTTCCTGTTAACTTTGTATTTGGAGTGAGATTATGTTTGTGTGCTTGTCTTCTCTTTGTTTTATTGCCAACATGATTAGTTTCTTGCTTTTTGTAGGGTTTAGCTTGCCTTCTTATGTTGGTCTTTACCATTTATTATCCTTCGTAGGGCTGGATTTGTAGAAAGATATTGTATAAATTTGGTTTTGTCATGGAATATTTTGGTTTCTCCATCTATGTTTATTGAGAGTTTTTCTGGATACAGTAACCTGGGCTGGCATTTGTGTTCTCTTAGGGTCTGAGTGACTTCTTTCCAGGATCTTCTGGCTGTCATAGTCTCTGGTGAGAAGTCTGGTGTGATTCTGATATGTCTGCCTTTATATGTTGCTTGAATTTTTTCCCTTACTGCTTTTAATATTCTTTCTTTGTTTTGTTCATTCGGTGTTTTGACTATTATTTGACAGCAGGAGTTTCTTTTCTGGTCCAATCTATTTGAAGTTCTGCATGCTTCTTGTATGTTTATGCGTATCTCTTTCTTTAGGTTAGGGAAGTTTTCTTCTATGATTTTGTTGAACATATTTACTGTTCCTTTGACCTGGGAGTGTTCACTCTCTTCTATACCTATTATCCTTAGGTTTGATCTTCTCATTGAGTCCTGGATTTCCTGTAGGTTTTGGACCAGTAGCTTTTTCCGTTTTACATTATCTTTGACAGATGTTTCAATGTTTTCTATGGAATCTTCTGCTCCTGAGATTCTCTCTTCTATCTCTTGTATCCTGTTGGTGATGTTTTTATCTATGGCTTCTTGTCTCTTCCTTTGGTTTTCTATATCTAGGGTTGTCTTCCTTTGTTCTTTCTTTATTGCTTCTATTTCCATTTTAATTCCTTCACCTGTTTGATTGTGTTTTCCTGGAATTCTTTCAAGCATTTTTGTGATTCCTTTCTATAGTCTTCTACTTGTTTAGTTATGTTTTCCTCCATTTCTCTAAGGGAGTTTTTTATGTCTTCCTTGAAGTCCTCCATCATCATGATCAAATGTGATTTTAAATATAGATCTTGCTTTTCGGTTGTGTTTGTATATTCAGTGTTTGTTTTGGTGGGAGAATTGGACTCCAATGATGCCATGTAGTCTTGTTTTCTGTTGCTTGGGTACCACGCTTGTCTTGCCATCAGATAGTCTCTGGTGTTACCTTGTTCTACTACTTTTGACAGTGGCTAGACCATCCTATAGGCCTGTGTGTCAGGAGTGCTGTAGACCTGTTTTCTTGTTTTCTTTCAGCCAGTTATGGGAACAGGTGTTCTGCTTCTGGGCGTGTAGTCTTTCCTGTCTACTGGTCTTCAGCTGTTCCTGTGGGCCTGTGTCCTGAGTCTACCAGGCAGGTCACTTGGAGCAGAAAAGTTGGTCTTACCTGTGGTCCTATGGCTGAAGTTGCTCCTGGAGGTCTGCTTTCCAGCTCTCCATGAGGGCTGCAACCAGGAGGGCCTGTGCTGCCTTTTCCCGGGGCCCCCATGCACCAGGGTCCCAGATGGCGTTAGGTGTTTTCCTCTGGAATCAGAAATTTGGGCAGAGTGTAGTCTCTTCTGGCTTCCCAGGCATGTCTGCCCCACTGAAGATTTAGCTCTCCCTCCCTCGGGATTTGGGTGCAGGGGAGATATTGATTGGGTCCCTTCAGATCCAGGCAGTGTTTGGACCACAGGAGACCTACCACTTGAGTGCCCCTATCTTCCAGTTCCCAGAGGCCCTATACAGTTTCCTCTTGGGCCAGTGATGTGGGCAGAAAACATTTGTGGTCTCTCCTGCTCTGCAGCCTCATGAGTGCCCACATGTCCAGGATGTGAGCTCTCCCTCCCAAGGGATTTGATTGGGTCCCTTCAGATCCGGGCAGTGTCTGGGCCGCAGGGGACCTGCTGCTTGAGTGCTAATTGTGAACTTATTTAAATAGTCAAAAATACTGGGATAGATATTTATCAAAATAATATAAACAAATGGCAAATACATATTAGTAAAATGCTTATCCTATTTAATTAGGGAGAGTCAATAGTGAGTTACTTTCTCTAGCAATATGATAACCCCTGTTAACAACTGTCTATTTCTAGAAGAATAATTTTAAGAGTGCTGTTGAAATTAGAAACATAGCTGTCACCAGTCCAGTGGCTATTTGTAGAAGAGCCTCAGCGTTCCTGAAGGCTGCTTGTTCCCTAGTAAATTCTTAGGCAAATGAATGGAATGTGGAATTAGAAAATATTATTCTGAGTGAAGTAACCCAGTCACAAAAGAACACACATGGTATGCACTCACTGATAAGTGGATATTAGCCCCAAAGCTTGGAGTATGCAAAAAACAATTCACAGATCATATGAATCTCAAAAGGAAGGAAAAGCAAAATGTGGATGCTTCAATCCTTTCTTTTTATTGGATATTTTCTTTATCTACATTTCAAATATTATTCCCCTTCCCGGTTTCACCTCTGGAAACCCCTATCCCATACTCTTACCACTTATGTCAATGATGGTTCTCCCCCACCTACCCACTCCCTCCTGTCTTTCACCCTGGCATTTCTCTACACTGGGGCATTAAGCCTTCACAGAACTAAGGGCCTCTCCTCCCATTGATGCCAGACAAGGCCATCTTCTGCTGCATATGTGGCTGGATCCATGGGTTGCTCCATGTGTACATTTTGGTTAGTGATTTGGTCACTGGGAGCTTGGGGGAAGGGTTTGTTTGGTTGATATTGTTCTTCCTGTGGGGTTGTAAACTCCCTCATTCCTTTCTCTAACTCTTCCATTGGGGACTCCGTTCAATGGTTGGCTGTGAGTATCTGCCTCTGTATTTTTCAGACTTTGCCATAGCTTCTCAGGATATAGCTATATCAGTCTCCTGGCAGCATGCACTTATTGTCATTCCCCATAGTTACTGGGTTTGGTGACTGCATGCAGGATGGATCCACTTATGTGCCAGTCTCTGGATGGCCTTGGAAGGGAGAAAAAAATACACACAGAGGAAATATAGGGACAGAGTGGAGCAGGAGGAAAAAGAGTCAGATGCAGATATTTACACCCAACCAATTGAAACAACCTGGTAACCCCTGTGGTTGAATTAGGAAAAATGCTGGAAGAAGCTGAGGAGAAGGAGGAAGGTGACCTTATAGGAAGACTAGTCTTCAACTGAACTTGACCCCGCTCCCCACCCCCGAGGATTTCTCAGACACTGAGCCACTCACCAGGCAGCATATACCAGATGTTATGAGGCCCCCCAACTCAAATATAGCAGGGGACTGAAGGGTCTTGATTTAGTCAGAGAAAATACACCTAACCCTGGAGAGACCTGGGGCCTCCAGGATTGGGGAAATCTGGTGGGATGTGGCTGGGGACAGCCTCTTGAAGACTGGGTGGTTTGGGATGGGGTAGAGGATGTGTGGAATGAGTAACAGTTGGAAGATGGACCAGGAGGAGATAGAATCTTAAAAAAAATTAAGAATATAAAAAGAGAGAGTTAATAAAAAGAAGTGAATGACCAGAAAAGAAATATACCCACTTTTACTTGATTTCATGTAGTAAAAACAGATAATGCATAAATCCTGGTGTCCAGATTTTGAAAAGTAAGAAAGGAATAGTACTTGGAAAAGAAATGGAATTTTCTGTGAAAGAGAAACCAGAAGAAAGCTTCAGAATGGAAAGTTAATTGCATTTGAAACTGAGAATGTAGTTTATTTCTTTAGATTCAGCTACGGTAATTAGAAAGAGTCAAGGTTATTAAAAATCATTTTACTTACAATGCCCCATACTTGTGAACACAAAAAGAGAGAACAATATTTTATAGAAGATGAAGGAATTCCTAGTAAATACATTTACATCCTAGTTTCTTCTTTGCCAATGAACAATATTCTAGATGTTGAAATTTACATTGCTTTGCTATTTGTTTTTGAAGGGTTTGAACATAGAACACAAAACAGTCCAAAATGAATGAACCCAACTCCACTTATAAATGTGTAACTATAATTCAAGAAACTTGACATTAGTGGGAAGAAAACCTTTATTTAAGTTAAGTAGGACATGTTTTGTTTTGGTTTCCAGTAGTTCCTTAGTAAGGCAAGTACTTAAGGCAATAGAAAACTTCTCTGCCCAAATCACTGAGACCCAGAAGTACTGCATGTCACTTGTATTTTCTTTTCATTCTGCCTATCATTTGTATTTTTTTAATCAGTAGATACTCAGCATGTAAAACTGCCATACATAATACAGCATGCAAAATAGTTAACATACCACTACCTTAATTGTCTATTCTGAGCTTAATCATGCTATTTAATTGCCGTGCTTAATTTGAAAATAATTGTTCATAGCAATTAAATAAATGCCCCAATTTCATTAACAGACTTTCTAATTAGAACCTACAGCATAAAAGTGCTAATGTTGCTTCATTAGCTTTGATTTACTTTTTTCTAATCATAACTTTCCTATGAATCTCTTCTTCAGACCTGAGACTGTATTTGAGGGTTAATTATATTTGGTTCTTGCAAATATCCTGGAATGATTATTTCTGGATTAAAATGTAGACATATACGTTATACTCATTTTAACTGTTCACATTAAACCTGCTGTAAGGCTTATGCTTAAAGTCTTCGTATTGTAGAATAGTTTAAAGCAATTAGTGAGAATTGCATTGGCTTGAATTGTAATCAACCAGGTTTTACCGAATTGAGTATGTTCCTTCACATATGGTATCTGATTGTAAAAGAGAACATTAAAAAAAAGTTTGAAATATTTTAACTGACAACTGAATGGAATGGAAAATGACTTAGGTTAATTGCAATATTGTAATTTAAAGCACAACTGTTAAAAGTCTCAATAAAGAAACACTTGTTTGATAATGAAAAAAACCTATACACCAGTAAATTACTTGTTCCAGTTCATGTTTTGTGTAAATGAAAAGACATTGATGTTATTTTACACAAATATTATAAAATACTGTTTAATAATATAATTTAAAAATATAAAGAATGTTGATTTATCAAATTAGCATTAAGCTGAACCTCTGATAAAATAAACAGTGTTGTACTACAGAGAAAAAACTGTGCTCTAATGAAGAGCACAATTCAGACTTTTTCTTGACAATTTCAACTGTTTGTGAGGATCTGTAGCATGATGGTTATAAAAGTCAAAGCGGACTGACCAAGTGATATATAGCCTACAGCTATTTAGTAAAAGATGAATGAGAAAAATCCTTACCATTTACTAAGTGTTTTCAACAATTTTAGTTCATGTATATAAACAAAGTAACAAACTCAAATGAAAATTATTTTAAGACAAATTTCTGATAATTTTCTTTATGTATATCGTTTTGAATAAAATGCATTTTGTCACAATAAGTCAGAGGCATATGTAAAAGTTAAACATGGATAACAAATTCTGAAATTAAACTACACTAATCACAAATGTACGCACACACACACATACACATACACACATACACACATTTATACACAAAATGTTTGTGTACTTATATATTTACTATATAATTTCAATTTTACATATTGAAAAGAAAATAATATAAGTTAAATTTAAATTTCTCTCCATTAATGCTATAAATCAATAAATATTGTCTGTGGAAAATTTAAGTTTACTGGAAAATTGAATAAAAATCTAGAGAAATAAAATATTGATGTTCCCCGTATATTTATTCTCTTCTTAATTATTGTAATATTTCCACATAGTACTATATCTGTTGTGATTAGTGAGTGAAATTTTAGACATTATCATCCAGTCAGCATAATCATTATGACTGTCAACTCTGAAGATTTGAATTGGTATTTAAATCAATATACCCACCCATGTATTTTAACATTGAATACTTTAGCTATCATGAAATTCCTGTTTTCTATTTAACATGATCTTCTACTAAAATTCTAGCAACCAATCACATTTCACATTTTCTATAGGTTTGCTCTTTCCAGAAATCCATAAATTTGGAGTATAAAGTACATTATTTTTTCCAAGTTGGTTTCTTTTCATTTTCTTATGTAAATTTAGTGTCCCACATTTAATTGGAGGACTTCTCATTTTATTTCAGCAGTGTTTAATATTGCTTTATTTAGATATGCTGGAGATTACTTAGCCACCAGTCTACTGAAAGACATCTGGCTGTTTCCAGACATTTACCACAGTGAATACAGCTGTTACTACCATATATTGGGGTTCATGTGGCGATAAGCTCCAGCCTTTTTATGTAAAACCAAACAGCAGCAATCAGTGAATCATATGAGAATACTATGCTTATCTGAGAAAAAAAGCACTCACAATTTCCATTCATAAGTTTTGTTAATATTTTACATTCTACTAGTCTAACTGGTATCTAGTTTCCAATATGTTTATTGCCATGTGCTCATGTCAGTGGTTTCTATTTTGATCATTCTAATAGATTTGCAGGTAGAAACTATCTTTTGAAATGGAGATTCTATGACATATGCTTTTGAAAGAATTTCCTTTTATTTTTCTCTCTGAACACCTCCTTTAGGCAGGCACTTGCCCATGTGTTACAATTTTGTTCATGGAGAAACTTGTGATATTGCTTAACTGAATTTTTAAAATTCATCCTTTCATGTTTCATGCCTTTGATATTTTATGTTCAACAATTATTTATTAATGATATCATGTATCATGTTCTAGGTTTCTACCTTTGTGCCTCATATTTTGGTTCACTCTTTTGTTATTTTTTATTCAATCAATTATTTATTTTGAGTGATAAATTCTCATAGGGATTATTTTAATTTTCTGCCTACTTTTCTACCTCTAAAATATTTTTGAAAATTATGTTTATATTCCATTTCACTGAATTTGTTTCAAAGCTTAAAAATTAAAATACATTGTTGCCTTTTTCTTGGCTCCTTACTGTATTCATCCATCTATTTCCTTGCCAAAACCAGTATCTTGGATTCCGTAGTTGCATTTTGTATATAACCTGTTTTCTACTCTCAGTTCCTAGTACAGCTCTTATTCTCATTGGAAAAATCATAAGAAAAACCCATCACATCCACATTACTATTTCCATTCTTGTCTTCTGATCTCATACTAGACTCTTTCAGTGAACTACCAATGGAGCAGTTAAGGTTCTTTATCTTATATCTTCTGTATATTTTCCAATTTCTCCCCACCAATCACCTCTAAGATATTTAATGTGTCCAGGTTAGCAATAAGTAACTTCAGGGCAGGGGTCAGACTTCATGATAGATTTTCCTCTTATATTTTTGTGACCAGATGACTAAAAGAAACAAGCAAAAAAAATATTAGTTTTTATTATCTCATCAAGGACTCATCTGTATTCATGGTTTTTGTATTAGAGTAAAGCTTTACACCTGTGGTACCCAAGAAGCTAGGTGGATAAATAAACTTATAATAGTGTATTCCTTTTTTACATCAGAAGACAAGTGGATGGTATTTTACCCATGGATGTGACTTCTGTCCTTATTTTATTGTCCCAGAATATCTTCAGAGGTATACACCAAAGCATTCCAAACATTTCTCAAGAAAACCATGTTAATAATCAAAATTAATAGTAAAACATTCTAAATGTTTGACAATATGGATGAATAAGAGCAGTACATTTATTCTCTTCAACAAGAAAAGTTAAATGTACCTCAAATCAGATATTATGTGATACGTCAGACTACCAAAAAATCCCAGCAAATTCCAGGCGGGTAAATAGCTTAGCCTAAAAGTATTCTTTATACTAAAGAACAGAAGTGTTGGTAATATTTCACGGCTGACTATCTTATCTTAGGAAAATGTGTTCCACAGTATTTCTTCCAATTTTTCCAAGAAGATCTACCAGAAATAAAGCAATATATAAGGTCTTTTAGTCCACAGTCATCTACAGTACCTTCAACAATCTGTCAGTTACAATGTAGATCTTCCTCATCTGTTTTTGCCAGTTTTATGTCAATTTGACCTGAGAGTTAGTTAAATGAAAAGAACCTCAATTGACAAGATGCCTTCACAAATCAGTCTCCAAGACATTTTCCTAGTGATTGATGAGGCAGGGAGTGTGGGGATGCTGCCTATTATGTGTGGTAGCATACCTGGTCTAGTGCTTCTGGGTCTATAATAAAGTAGGCTGAACAACCCGTGATGAGCAAGCCAATAAGCAGCTTTCTGCCATTCTTTACATGCCTTCTTCATCAGCTCCTGCCTCTAGATTCCTGCCCTAGTTAAATTTCTGTCCTGACTTCCTTCATAATGAAAAGTGATAGTGATATAGAAGTTTAAACAAACAAACTTTTTTTTTTCTTTCTAAGTTGTATTTGTTTTTTGCATAACGTTAGACCTGATTTTTTTTCAAAGAGTTTTAACACTGGGTTTCTGATCAGGAAAATTGTGACTCTTTTAATCAATCATATGATATTGATTGTTTGCTCTTTGACCCTATTCTGTCCCAGTTTATAACTTGAATCTTGATTTTTATTTTTATTTGTTTTCAGGGCACACAGCAAAATTCTAAATGTCTTTTGTAAAACAATAATTTTATTATTTTAGTGTATACTTCGCTTTTATTTTCTGTAATGATGGGATGAAATAAGAGACACATACAACCTTACGAATTCACAGCTTGGACTGAGCTCAGAACGTTTCTATATGACTATTAATAGGCATAGACCTGGAAGCTTCTAGCTTCTGGGAAATATAATCATCTGCAAGCCTAGACATTCAAGGCTTCTGATTCCAGCCTCCTTATGCTAACCTAGGCTTAATATATTTCCGAATCTAAGACTTACTGTTGAATATACTCACTTGTTCTAATTCATCCTGAACTCTGGCTGGCTGGATCTGTTATCCAACATGATTGGAAAAGCAGAAATCCCATTAACATTACAGAAAGCAGGGGACATCTGACAGAAACATGCCAGAGTACAGCGGGCATCTGTCAGGAAACTGCAGAAGCAAAATTTGCCAGGGATCATCTCCATAGGACACATCAGTTCTTTGAAGTTTGTTGGTTAGCCAAGGAGATGCAGAAGACTCTGGAGCCACAGAAGCCTCTGAGACAATGACTCAGAATAGGCTGCCCCAAAAGACTATTATAATTGCATAGACTCAGTATTCAAAAAATGACAAACTCCATTTCAGATCCCTTGAGAGCAAGGTTAAGACTTGAGGGGACAGAAATGTTACTAGAAAAGGCTATTCTAATATGTATTGTAACTTATGACCACCAGAATGAACCCTTCCTACATTTGCTTGCAGGATTTATATATTTCCTCTCACAACTGTTTAGCTTTATAACAAGAAAACTTATGTCATACTACAAAGGCTTGAGAGACAAAAGACAGAGGAATTAAGAGAACAACAACTGCTTACCTGTGAAACTGTGGTACCTAATTCAGTCGAGGATCAAGATAAACATCTCATTGAGTCTAGAGAAAAAGTGACCATTTCAGTTCTTTTCCCAGTTTCTTGGAAACAAATGCCATAAGATGAAGAAAATTCATAAAATGAACAACTAGTCTGGAATGCTGTTGAAATACAAGACATTTTAAATAATCAATAATAACTTATGGAATAAACTCATCCTGTATGAGACATGTTAAATTCCTAGGGTGTACAAAACAGCATTATACTCCAAGAATGGAAAGATTTAGTAGCAGCTGTACTGGAAACTGGTTCTCAATTATAATTGCTGTCATGATAGTGGGAAGAAGCTGCAATTATGAAAAATCATAATAGGTTTAAAGGTGTTAATGTCATAAATGATCAGTTGTTACATGAAAGTCAATGTGTTTGTTTATAAAAAACAAATGCAATTTGACTACTCTATTATTGCGAAGTGGACTAAGATCCTTGGATAATGTAGAGGAATACAGAAAAAGGCATATGTCATTAACAAAGATTATGCAAAGCCTCAAAGAGTCTTTTACTTGCTACATAGATTAACATACACTAAAAACATGTCAACATCAGATACTGCTGCACAATAGCTATTTATTTAAATTTTAGCTTTAGAAATTGTAAATGCAAAGTGTAAAAAAGTTCTTAGACCTTTAAAAGTCCTTATCGAAACCCATGGATGAATGGGTTAGAACTGCCATTGATAATAATCTTAATGACTATGTAATTGGACAAGCAATGGCCAATAATCCTAAATAACAAAATGTTCTTTGCTTTAACTGTGGGAGATGGGGTCATTTAAAAAGCAGTGCTGGACAAGACATTCCTAGGGACTTTTCTAGAAGACCTCAGCCTTTTGAAATTTGTAGATATAGAAAGGGTAAGCATTGGTCTAATGAATGCAGACAAGCAAGAGATATACAAGGTATTCCCTTCAAAATGGAAAACTCCCTATGAGATAATCCTTTAAATGTCCTCTACTTCAAAAACAGAGCACATGAGCCAAGTTTTTCATGTCAGTAATCCATACATTTAGAGAAAAGTAAATCAGTTATTGGAGATCTGAAACATGCTATAGGTAAATTAAGACTGATAATGTACCCACAAATATTTCCTTTGAAAGGAAATGTTATTTTGTATATTACAACTTAAAACATATTACAGGTATATCATACAATCTGAGAGGACAGGAAGTTATACAAAAATCTAATCTTATCTTAAAAGAGATACTTAGTAAACAGAGCAGAAACAGGGAGAGAGGAGGGCTGGTGGGGTGGGTGTGGGTGGTGGGGACATCCTCTTGGAGACTGGGGGTGAGGAAGAGGAGGCAAAAAGTGAGGAACAGTGAGAGGGTGGATATGGACCAGGATAAAGACTGAACTGAGAAAAAAAGGCTAAAGAAAAAAAGAAACAAAGACAGAATAAGAACATTCACAAATATACTGGTTAGTTTATTACCTTTAATTTGTTGAATGTCAATGATGTGGGAACAACAACTTCTCAAAGACACTGGAGTATAAAAACAAAACAAAACAAAAAACTAATGAATTAGATCAAGCCGTATAACATTAGAATGGAAGTCACAGTAAGTGTTACACTAGGGAAGAAAGAGGTTTTCTCTATAGTTCCATAGGTGGTGAAAGACTATGAGTCAAAATTAATAAAGATCTCATCTATTCAAGCCTAGAAGAAATAATAAGGCCTAGATGGAATGTTAAGGCCTAGGTAAAATACGAAGGCCTAGGTAACTGTTACCTGGCTAACTTGCCAGTGTAAGAAATCTTTCTCATATGTTTCTGTTGTTATTAGGACACCTTCTAATCTAATTTTACATATTCTGTTATGCTCTGTGACCTTGGAAATCATTCAAGATAGAAGTCAGCAGAACTGCTTTCTACAGTTAGCCCCAATAAGCTTGGGCCCGAACCAACCACACAGCAGCACTTCCTATACCTCTATATAAGCTTTTATGGTTTAAGCTGCCCCTAGGATGGACCTCAGCATAAGGGAGAAAACTGTACCAATATGACAAGCTATTTTGAATAAGACTTGCATTTGCAAGATTGATCAAATATAGTATGTTTCCAAGACTTTTTTGGGAAATGACATCCTACTTGACAGAAAGAGACATGTACATGGGCAACAGACATTCTTATTGCCAAGTTAAGTTATGACTTGGAAATTGTACAAATCTTGTTCTGGTAGATAACATAAGACATAGATATTATACAAGGCACGTCCTCTGGCTCAGCCAGAGTCTTGCCAATACAGATGCCGGTGCTTGCAGCCAACCATCGGATTGAGCATGGGGACCCCAGTGGAGGAGTTAAAAGACTGTAGAAGCTGAAATAGTTAGCAACCTATAGAAAGAACAACAATATCAAACACCTAGAACCCCCGGCACTCCCAGGGACTAAACTGCCAACAATAGAGTACACATGGAGAGACCCATGTAGCAGAGGATGACATTGTCTGGCATCAATTGGAAGGGAGCTCCTCGGTTCTATGAAGGATCAATGTCCCAAAATAGGGCAATGCTTGAGTAGTAAGGCAGGAATGGGTGGTTGAGTGGGTGCTCAAAGAAGCAGTGGGAGGGGGTGGTGGAATGGGGGTTTGCAGAGAGGAAACCAGGAAGGGGTACAGCATTCGAAATATGAATAAATAAAATAATCAATAAAAATTTTTAAAAATGATTTTTGTATTATTTATTTATATTGATTATTTAGGAATTGCCCATCACAACCCTCGGATATGCTTACTTCATAGTCCTCCCTTGTATGCCTTCCATCCTTGAGACATGCCACCTACATAATTAAAAAGAGAGAGGGGAAGAAAAAATGAAAGAAATCCAATATGTGTTGCCCATGTAGTCACTAGAACATAGCCAAAATCCTGGTGGCTAGCCCATTTAAAAAAAAAAAAACTGAGTGCTTTCCACCTGCATGTCTGTCATAGCCTTCCGTTTAGGAGTCCTAGATACCAGCAGAATTATCACAATTTTTACAAGTCTTCTTCCATAGCTCACGCATATTTGCTTATACAGAAACAGTTTATAACCCCACATAAGACTCTCAATTGATTATGGAAGATGGAGAGGTAGAAGTTATGAGAAGGTAGACAGAAAGGATGAAAATACCATGTACAAATCATTAAACATCGATTGCAAACATGACCTCACATCATGTGTGGTTGTCCTCATTGGGTCTGCATAGTACTTGGCTTTAAACAGCCACTTATAGGCTGGAGAGAGACTCCATGGGTCCCAATTCTCTTCACCACAGTATTGATAACTTATGGATTACAGGAGTGGACAATTCAATGTTTTCCTTCATATACAATAATGATTCCAATGAGTTCCAAAGATGTGTTTAGTTCCTAAATTATTGCCCAGAGATGGTTATGATTACCAGTGGCAAAAAGTCAATTACAAAGAAAGAAAGAAAATACATGAATAGAAAGGAAATAGTGATTTAAAAAAACTTTTTATTTACCAGATGGAATTGTTTCAAAATCTTGCTACTATTTAGCAGTAATCTCACCCTTTCTAGTTCTTTCTTGACTCTGTCTGTCTGGTTTGGCTCAGCTGTTCTGTATCAAAACTCCTCTCCAAGCTGATTGGTTCAAATTGGATTCTCTTAACTTCTGACTAAATTGTTCTGCTTGGCCTCAAACTAACTTTACTCTGATCTTCTGGCTACTTCTCATTTCCTGGCTTGTTTTGCCTTAACCTGCAATCTATCTCTATAAAACTATCCCAGTAAATCTCTCTCTCTCTCTCTCTCTCTCTCTCTCTCTCTCTCTCTCTCTCTCTCTCTCTCTCTCTCTCTCTCTCTCTAATTCTCTACTAAGTTTCCTGTCTTTCCTGTCTGTTCTTACGAGACTTGGACATTTCCTATCTCTGACTCATTCTTTCAAATCTTTCTCTGATTCAGCACTTTGTGCTTCAATTAGATCCCACTTTCAAACATGGCTGTTACATTCTATAATCTGACTGTACCAACAATGTGTGGGATTAAATGTTTGTACTAAGGGTGTGCCTGTATTTAAAGGAGATCATACTGTAATCTAGGTGGGGTGTGCATTCCAGTCAGATCACAACTTGGATATGATCCTTTGCCAGGGCAGCCATGTTGCTAAATTTAATTTTCTCTACTATTAATGACAGAGGTGGGATAAAGATAAATAGAGAATGAAAAAGTAACTGTAGTAAGACTCTTGTGTACTATATGAAATCATCATCTGTTAATAAAAGCTAGTGAATGGCACATTTGCTAAGGCAGGAAATAGATGGGAATTCTGGTAGGGAGAGAAAGCTCTAAGATAGAGTCAGACACAGGGGGAAATTTCATCCTGAACTCTAAGGAGACAGACACATTAAACTTAAGAGAGGTAACCACACATGTGGTACTCATAGAATAGAATAAATGGGTTAAATAAGTTACAAGTTTGTCAGGGATTGAGCCCTAGCTCATGGCTTAAGCATTTATTTACAAATAATTACTCTCAGAGTAATTATTTTGCAAACTTGTGCAGGATGGAAAAAGCCTTTAATTTATAAATGTATGAAAATAAAAAGAACAAATTTAATTATTCTTAAAATTCAAACTAAAAATACACTTTATTTTATATATGTACTTAATATAGATATTAATATACACTATTTATAAAGTAGAAGATATATAAGAATGAATGAGTTACTATCATACAAATCATAATGATATTTCTGTCTATACTGTCATAATTAAACAGACTATATTGTGTTTTATTGCTTTCAGTAAAAACTCATCCATTTGACAATTTACTATGAGAATTAATGAAGCAAAAGTGACAGTTTTACTGTGATCTCATTCATTAGGATTGTATAAGACCAAGCTGACTTTCATCTAGGGAATAGTTTAATGTGATTCCCAATGCACACTGAAACCTTGCATAGAACAACCTGGAGGTTGGGTTGTGATGCTCTATGGTTTGTCATGCTCTAAATTAGGCCTCTGACCTAAGTTCATCAAAGGAATGTACAAAATAAAATGAAAAACTGGAGATCTCCTTGCTCACTTATACAGTGAGCAGAAGGAAAGAATTATTTTGTGTAAATTGGAAGACAATATTGCTTCTGACTTTGGGTTTCATTTAATCTGGTTGTCTAATACTAAACAGAAAAGTGAACTGTGAAGACTCTTAAGTATGAGTTATTTCTGTAAGAATCGAATGCATGTGTTATGACTGCGATCACCCCCTCTTTCTAGCTCTTAACAGATCCATCTACTTCCCTTTCCATCCAACTTTATATATAAGCAAAGCACATGAAATTCAGTTTGTGCTGCTCACATATTCTTGGTTGAGTGGCCATTGATTACAGTGTGATAAAAGTTCCATAAGTCAAATTAATTAAAAAACGAACAAACAAACAAAAACAAAACAGAAAAGCCAAAAAAAAAAAATAAATGTAAAAACCCTTCTTTGCTCAGCTGCTGGCAATCACCAATAACTAATCAGATAAGACAGAGATTTATGTCAAAGGCCTTCTGCATACTAGAGTTTTCTCTGCTTCGAGCTTTCATGTTTTTGAGCAAGCGGTCACAGTCATATCTACTTGAAATGTACAGAGTTTTGCTGTAACATATAGTTTCCTGGTTTCCTTTCAATGACCTTCTACCTGTGTCTCTTATAATCTTCTACTTCTCTTCAGCAATAATCCATGAACCTTGGGAAACAGATGTCCTATGTAGGATCAATCCTTTGTTTTAATACAGATTGTCTTTTTTCATTTCTTTTTTTTTTGCATCATTCTTCTATTTATATATCACCACATGGTAGAAGTTGTTACTGGGGAATATCAATGCTTAAACTTAACCGTGGTTCATATTGCTATAGACATGTTTGCCCTTTTCTGTCCTTTATGTTGAGATTTCAAATACTTTAAAGAAACAGTAACTGAGGGACAGGGAATGACAAGAT
The DNA here is from genome assembly GCF_011064425.1 of Rattus rattus. Classification (NCBI taxonomy): domain Eukaryota; kingdom Metazoa; phylum Chordata; class Mammalia; order Rodentia; family Muridae; genus Rattus; species Rattus rattus. The sequence continues at coordinate 161,111,751 of NC_046156.1, forward strand.
AGAATTAACCAAACCTTGAATATTTTAAGTTCTATTTATCCAAGATTGAAGTTTTTGGTTTTGTTTATTTTTTGTTTTGTTTTGTTTTTCTTTGCTTTTTTGGGAAAATATTTTTATTAGATATTTTATGTATTTACATTTCAAATGGTATCCCCTTTTCCAGTTCCCTCCCTGTTATCCCCCCATCCCCCTCCTTCTATGAAGATGCTCCCATTCTCACCCATCCACTCCTAACTCATTACCCTAGCTTTCCCCTACCCTGGGGAAAAGAGCCTTCACAGGACCAAGGGCTCCTCCTTCTATTGAAGCCAGACAATGCCATCCTCTGCTACATATGTAGCTGGAGCCATGGGTCCCTCTTTTCTTGGGGTTTAGTCCCTGGGAGCTCTGGAGGCTTTGGTTTGTTGATATTGTTGTTCTTCTTATGGGGTTACAAACCTCTTCAGCTTCTTTAGTCCTTCCTCTAGCTCCTCCATTGTCCCTATGCTCAGTTTGATGGTTGGCTGCAAACATTCTCATCTGTATCAGTAATATTCTGGCAGAGCCTATATTCCCAAAGCATTACTCAGTTAAAGGTCACTTATGTGTTACCACATTCAACTGTGCATTACAGACACATGTGTCATACATGCAGAGAGAGAGAGAGAGAGAGAGAGAGAGAGAGAGAGAGAGAGAGAGAGTCAGAGACAGAGAGACAGAGAGAGACAGAGAGACAGAGAGTCAGAGACAGATAGAGACACGCACAGGCATGTATACATGATTGCATATGTGTGCTTGCAGATATAAACAGTACAATTAATTAGACTTTGCTGAAGATTCATAATTAGTAGAAACTTGTTGATTTTTACATTATATTTATAGGCTCAGAAGTAAAACCTTGGTTAATTGAGAGTAATCTTTCATGTGCCCCAGTTTAAATTATAGTTCTTGGTTTATGCCAGGCATTATGCCAACACTTCATATACTATGTGATGGAATTGAATTCTATCCATAGTTCAACGAGTTACTGCACATGTTATCTTAATTTTATATATTAAATCTGACACTTTGAAAGGTTAACTGATGAGAAAAAGTTTTAAAGTGATACAGTCCACTTTGAAAAAGTTTAAGTAGCAATGTTGAAAGAAGTGAAACATAGAAAGTTGTTTGGGGAAGATAGCCTCTAAATGAATAAAGTAAGCGATGGGTTTTTAAAGTACATTTTGAATTCTTAGGCATTAAAATGCATATTTTAAATATGTGATATTCCTAATGATATTGTTCTCTATCTTAGATACATAACATATAATAATCTTCATATATCAAAAGTAATGACACAGCACCTATTAAAATTCAGTCACAGGGCTGGAGAGATGGCTCAGCATGGCAGCTTACTTCTAACTGTAACTTCTGTTCTAGTGTTTCTGACACCCTCAATCAGATATACATACAGGCAAAATACCTGTGAACTTAAATCAATAATTTAAAATAAAATTAAAAAATTCAAGCATACAATTAATATTGCATTTATAAATCATAGTAACATCAAAATAATTGTATTGTCAATCTATTCATATGTCTAATAATTATATAAATCAGATTCCTTATTTGTAATGCCAGCATGGAAATGGTACCATTAGAATATTTTGACATGTGCATAATACTAATATTTTATAAATGACAACAGCATTATACTGATGATAATTACAGCTCTATTTAAAATATAAATGATTAAAATAATTTAACTTTTAATTTAGGGGTGTGTGTGTGTATGACATATGAGAGTGGTCATGGATGTGTCACAAAATCAGACAGAGAAGTCAGAAGAGAGCTTCATCTTTTCAGTTTTCTCTTTCTACTTTTGCATGGATTCTAGAGACTGAATGCAGTTTATCTGGCCCCTGTTACCACTGAGGTGTCTCATCGGTTTTATATATTCAAATTCCATAGTAGTTATTTCAGTATGATATAAAATACACTATATTTGCTTCTTTACTTCATCTTACTTGTGGGAATGGAATCCTGTGTCTTTTAGGTTGGAGTCAATCTCACTTCTTGAATATTATCTTGAATTTGTCCTCCATCTGCCTGCTAATTGTTACAGTTAGAGCATGGCAGCAAGCTGCTCAGATCTTAGAAAATTTAAATCATTCTTAGCATGTGATATGTTCATATTAAATGTTACTTTTCAGTTTTATAATTTCTAAAATTCACTTCACCTGGTTATATGTACCCTGTGAAGGCTCATATCATGCGATCATAATGGGAAATCTTCTGAGATTATATATATATATATATATATATATATATATATATATATATATATATTCTCCTAAAATTTCAAATAGCAGAAGATGGCATTGTCTGGCATCAACGGGGGAAAAGCTCTTGGTCCTTTAAATGTTCATTTCCCCATTGTAGGGGAATACCAGGGTGGTGAGGTGGGAATGGATAGGTGGGAGTGGGAACATCTTCATAGAAGCAGGGGCAAGGAGGAATGGAGGAGGAGGTAAAGGGGATAACATTTGAAATGTAAATACATAAAATATATAATAGAAATAAATAAAAGAAAATTAAAAACCAAAAATATTTAAAATAGAAAAAATTCAAATAGCATACTGTTAGTGTTTCTTAATTCAAACTGAGATATCATTTTAGGTTTGGGTGTTTGGAGGGTTGTTTTGACCCAGACTGCTTTGCCATTTTTCTTTCATCCCAACTGTTCAAAAGGGGGGCATCACTATGAGGTGGAAACACAGTAAAGAGCATGGAATTTTCATGGCTCCTTACTTGTAAGCAACAGATCTCCTTTTTTAATCAACTGTCAAACTGCTTTAGAAGATTTTTGAATTGTTCAAACTGAACCAGTCCTAGCAGAAGGATGCACAAACACATACAGCTGTTCTTTCCCAAGCATGAAATTACTATCCCTTATAAGTACATCTGTGGCTAGTTGCAGGATAACAACAGATAAGTAACAGAAGTGGTCCCTGAGTTCGGTGGCTTTCCTGAGATGTGGGAAGTGCACCCAGAACTCAATTCCTACAAAATTAATGGACTGTGCATTTGATCTATTACTCCTATATATACTTTTAAATGTTTCAAATCTTTTCATATCCTCTGTTAAGGAAGTTAGGAATGAATTGCCAGGTACATAATTAAAAACAGACCTCCAGATAACTGAGGCACATTCCTATAAATAAACATTCTTTTTTATTTTTTGATTACCACTGTTAAGGATGAGCCCACTGTAAAGAAATGAATATAGGCTATGAAAGCAACTTAGAGAAAACATTTAAATTATCAAGAGAACAGAAAGGCATGGAGAAATAAGGTGTTCAAGGAAGAAATATACTTTGGGAAAAATACTGAGAATATGAGAGGAGATATAACTGAGACGAGATGCAAACATAAGAAACAGAACATTGCTCAGAACATCAGAAAAGAGGAAGGCAAATACATAGGAATGAGGACAGGAAGTCAGAAGTTGAAGGATGCCTTCAGAATAAATGTTCTCTTCTATTGCATCTGTTAGTGCAGAATCCTTTTCCTTACCAACAGAGGGACAGGAAAGTTTTACAGGCATAAGAACTTCTGTTTAAATCCTGGCTTTATTAATAATCAGTTCTGTGTCTTTCATAGGTGTCCTAAAGTCCTCAAAAATCTCAACTTCTTCATATCAAAAAATGATCACGAATACAACTTAAGGAGGAGGTCCACCCATATTAAATGATGTAGAGGTGTTCCTGTCACATAAATGAGGCTTATGGATGTTAAATGAAGTAGAAGAGTTCCTGTCACATAACCGCTCAACGACTGTTCCCTATGTGTAATATATGACTTATTTTTTCTGTTCTAAATTCTTACTCTTCGTATGAGTTATCTATCTTAATCACATTCAAGCCTCTCTCTTTTCTGCTTCATCTACACTCTTAAATGACAGGGATGATTAAAAGCCAGAGTCCACTGACATGATGGATAACCTCTTTAGGTTTTGTCTGCTTAGTCACTTTCTATTAGAAAGTTCCCTGAAATTCTCACTCCTCTCCTACAGTATAGATCACTTAAAAGCTCCACAAATTGATACTCACACTAGTAGCATCATTAAGGACAGCAACCTGTGTCTGTACATATCATAGGCCTTTGGGCAAAACTTCCAACTATTACTTTTCTAAATGAACATAGTATTAAACAAACGCTTAATGACTCATCATTATTCCTATAGATTAGTGAGTGCATCTTTCCAAACTCCTTGAAGATGCTCCTTTAGAGTAGAAATTAGGTTAAAATAAATCCCATTAAACCAGAGACCCACAATGGGTTAAAGTTCATAGAATAACAGATTATGGAACACTAAAATCTAAATGGGACACTTATTTTACAAGCTATCCTTTCAAGGTTCAAAAGTTTATTACAGAAATAGGTGTGGAATAATTGCAACAGTAAGGATCAAGAGTGACTCTGAGGGAAAATGTTTTTTTAGACCCAGCAGTGCAAGTGTATATAGGAAATCACATCAATTGAAACAATACATATAAGATTTGCTTTGGCCCTGGTAAAACTAAGCCTAAAGGGGAGGTACTGTGAGACTTTTGGCAATGAATGGTCTCTGGATGGGTGTGATGCAACACTAAGATACTTTCTCTTATATTTTAAGAGTCTGGACCTTTTGTAGAGCTTCTTAGCTATAATTAATAACACCATGTGAGTTAATGAAGGCATAAGTGTGTTATACTATTGTGTCCTTAGTCTGTATATTATGCTCTTTAAAGAGTAAGATAAGAGTCAACCTTACTTGAGTTGGATCTGTTTTATAATCACCTTTATAACTTAAGGGGATTCACAGACATAATTTTATGTTGTGTACTGTCCCATGTACATGACACAACAATGTCTGTGTATTAGTGAAAGAAGCAAATATAGAGAATGAAAGCAACCTTATTTTTTATTTTATTTTTTTCCAGTTATTTTGTTTATTTACATTTAACATGTTGTTCCCCATTTCTGGTTTCCCCTCAGGAAAACCCCCAATCCAATCCCCCCTATCCCTGTCTTTACAAGGGTGCTCCCCCATCCACCCACCCACTTCTGCCCCACCACCTTAGCATTCCCCTACAATGGGGCATCAAGGGTTTCTCCTCCCTCTGATGCTAGACAAGGCCATCCTCGTCTACATATGCAACTAAAGCCATTGGTCCCTCCAAGTGCATTATTTGGTTGATGGTTTAGTTCCTGTGACCTCTGGGTGGGGATCTGGTTGCTTTTTTCTGTGGGGCTGCAAACTCCTTCAGCTCCTTCAGTCATTTCTCTAACTCCTCCAATGGGGTCCCTGTGCTCAGTCTGATGATTGTGTGCAAGCACCCACACCTGTATCTGTCTGGCTCTGTCAGAGCTTCTCAGGAGAAATCCATATCAGGCTCCTGTCAGCAAGCACTTTTTTGAAGTCAGCAAGTATCTGGGTTTTGTGGCTGCATATAGGATGGATCAGAGGTGGGGCAGTCTCTGGACGGCCTTTCCTTCAGTCTCTGCTCTACTCATTGTCCCTGTATTTCCATTAGATGGGAGCAATTCTAGGTTAAAATATTATGAAGGGTGGGTGGCCCCATCCCTCAACCAGGGGCTGTGCCTAAGGTCTTCATCATAAAGGTCAGATACATTATCTACAGATATTAGTTGATAAATTTTATATCTATATATCTATCTATATCTATATCTATATATCTATATATCTATATCTATCTTAGTTTTCTGAGTGTACTGGGATCAGGTAATGCTGAAAACTTAATCTCTTGGAAAACTTTCTTTAATATTTCTGCATAGTATCCCATTCCTTCATCATGTGGTGCTTTTTCTGAGGTTCAATAATAATTGGAATAAAACCCTTTGTTAGGAACAGGCACCCAAAGACACTCACACATAGAACCACACACACACACACACACACACACACACACACACACACACACACACACACACGAGAGAGAGAGAGAGAGAGAGAGAGAGAGAGAGAGAGAGAGTCATAAAACATAAAACATACACAAACACACAGAGTCCTACAACAGATAAACACAGACACAGAAAAAGATTCATATGACAGTCTTCAGCTAAGGACTGATTCAGACACATTAAAGAGACACAGATCTCAGAAGAAATTGTGAGATTTTATAAAATAGGCTGTTATACAATGATGGAGGCAGAAAGAGAGAAAAAAGAAGAAAGTGAATGAAATAGAAATCGATATACATAAATATGACTAAAGATAGCAGAAAAATTGTCTATTTCAGAGACTGTCAGAATGTCCTATCTTCTACCTCTGCAAGTTACTGCCATCTAAACTTTTGAACCTTCATTCTAATACACACAGACGTCTTTCTTCTTTTTTCTCTCTTTCTGCCTCCTCATTGTATAACAGCCTATTTTATAAAATCTGATCAAATTGATATCTACGTAACATTAAACCTATGTTTAATATTTCTTTTAGTGTTTGTTTCATCTATCAGGCTATAGATCTGACAATGTTTATTCATTCTTATTTTTTTTTGTTGGTTCATGTATTGATGTATTATATCATCACCATAACATTTACATTAACAAGTCTGTTTTAGTCACAATTATATTGCTGTAAAGAAACATCGTGATGAAGGCAACTATAATAAGAAAAAAATTAATTGGAGGTTTCTTGCAGCTTCAGAAGCATAGTTACAGTACCATCATGACAGGAAGTATGGCAGCATGAAGGCAGATTCAACAGTACATTCTGAAAACTACATCCTAATATACTGACAGAAGCCTCAAAATACACCCCACTAACATACCTCCTCACACAAGACTAAACATTTATCCTTCTAATACTTTCAAATAGTGGTATTAACTGACTAAGCATTCAGTTACATATGTCTATGGGTCCCAAGTTATTCCAACTACTATCTTCTTCCTTTCCACTGCTCATAGCCTTGTAAGAAAAATTTAGGTTATTTTTTAATTTTTAAGGATTTTAATATCTATCTTCTTCATTTCTTAGTTATTTACATCAATTCCTTAAAACAGTTCTAAATTCTATAGGTCTCCACTGCTAGTTGTTTATAAATAGTAAATCAAGTACCCTGAAAGGGAACCATGAGCTATAATGCTGATTCCATCAAATCTATGTTTTTTCCATCTTTATTAAACTGGGTATTTCTTATTTACATTTCAAATGTTAATCCCTTTCCTTGTTTCCAGGCCAATATCCCCCTAACATCTCCACTTCCCCTTCTATATATGTGTTCCCCTCCCAAACCTCCCCCCATTACTGCCCTTCTCCCAAGAAACCTGTTCACTGGGGTCAAGCCTTGGCAGGAACAAGGGCTTCCCCTTCCACTAGTGCCCTTACTAGGCTATTCATTGCTACCTACGCAGTTGGAGCCCAGGGTCAGTCCATATATATAGTCTTTGGGTAGTGGCTTAGTCCCTGGAAGCTCTGCTTGGTGGGCATTGTTGTTCATATGGGGTCTCAAGTCCCTTCAAGCTCTTTCAGTTCTTTCTCTGATTCCTTCAACGGGGGTCCCGTTCTCAGTTCAGTAGTTGGATGCTGGCATTAGCCTTTGTATTTGCCATATTCTGACGGTGTCTCTCAGGAGAGATATACATCCAGTTCCTGACAGCCTATAGTTCTTTGCTTCATTAATCTTATCTAGTTTCCTGGTGGTATATGTATGGTACACATGTGGGGCAGGCTCTGAATGGGCATTCCTTCAGCGTCTATTCTAAACTTTGCCTCCCTATTCACTCCCAAGGGTACAACCCTTTTAAAGGAGTGAAGCATTCGAATTTTGATCATCCTTCTTGAGTTTGATGTGTTCTGTGTATCTAGGGCAATTCGAGCATTTGGGCTAATATACATTTATCAATGAAGGCATACCATGTATGTTTTTCTGTGATTGGGTTACCTCACTCAGGATGATATTTTCCAGTTCCATCCATTTGCCTATGAATTTCACAAAGTCATTGTTTTTGATAGCTGAAGGTATACCATTGTGTAGAGGTACCACATTTTCTGTAACGATTACTCTGTTGAAGGGCATCTGGGTTCTTCCCAGCTTCTGGCTGTTATAAATAAGGCTGCTATGATAGTGGAGCATGTGTCTTTGTTATATGTTGGGCCATCTATTGGGTATATGCCCAAGAGAGGTACAGTTGGGTCCTCAGGTAGTTCAATGTCCAATTTTCTGAGGAACCTCCAGACTGATTTCCAGAATGGTTGTACCAGTCTGCAATCCCACCAACAATGGAGGAGTGTTCTTCTTTCTCCACATCCTCGCCAGCATTTGCTATCACCTGAGTTTTTGATCTTAGCCATTCTCACTGGTGTGAGGTGGAATCTCAGGGTTGTTTTGATTTGCATTTCCCTTATGACAAAAGATGTTGAACATTTCTTTAGGTGTGTCTCAGCCATTCGGCATTCCTCAGCTGTGAATTCTTTGTTTAGCTCTGAACCCCATTTTTTAATAGGGTCATTTGTCTCCCTGCAGTCTAACTTCATTAGTTCATTGTATATTTTAGACATAAGCCATCTATCAGTTGTAGAATTTGTAAACATCTTTTCCCAATCTATTGGTTGCCATTTTATCCTACCAAAAGTGTCCTTTGCCTTACAGAAGCTTTGCACTTTTATGATATCCCATTTGTTGATTTCTTGATCTTAGAGCATAAGCCATTGGTGTTTTTTTCAGGAAATTTTCTCCAGTGACCATGTGTTCGAGATTCTTCCCCACTTTTTCTTCTATTAGTTTGAGTGTATCTGGTTTGATGTGGAGGTCCTTGATCCACTTGGACTTAAGCTTTGTACAGGATGATAAGACTGGATTGGTCTGCATTCTTCTACATGCCGACCTCCGGTTGAACCAGCACCATTTGCTGAAAATGCTATCTTTTTTCCATTGGATGGATTTGGCTCCTTTGTCAAAAATCAAGTGACCATAGGTGTGTAGGTTCAATTCTGGGTCTTCAATTATATTCCACTGGTCTATCTGTCAGTCTCTGTACCAATACCATACAGTTTTTATCACTAATGCTCTGTAATACTGCTTGAGTTCAGGGTTAGTGATTCCCTGGAAGTCCTATAATTGTTGAGGATAGTTTTAGCTATCCTGGGATTTTTGCTATTCCAGATGAATTTACAAATTTTTCTGTATAACTCTATGAAGAATTGGATTGGAATTTAGATGGGATTTTTAGTGGGATTGCATTGAATCTGTAGATTACTTTTTGTAAAATGGCCATTTTTACTATATTAATCTTGCCAATCCATGAGCATGGGAGATCTTTCCATCTTCTGAGATCTTCTTCAATTTCTTTCTTCAGAGGCTTGATGTTCCTATCAAACAGATCTTTCACTTTCTTGGTAAAAGTCACACTGAGGTATTTTATTCTATTTGGGACCATTATGAAGAGTGTCATTTCCCTAATTTCTTGTTCGGCTAGTTTCTCTTTTGTGTATAGAAAGGCTACTAATTTATTTGAGTTAATTTTATACCTAGCCACTTTGCTGAAGTTGTTTATCTGCTTTAGTAGTTCTCTGGTGGAACTTTTGGGATCACTTAAATATATTATCAAATCGTCTGCAAATAGTGGTATTTTGCCTACTTCTTTTCCAATCTGTATCCCTTTGATCTCCTTTGTTGTCTGATTGCTCTGGCTAGGTCTTCGAGATCTATATTTAATAAGTAAGGAGAGAGGGGGCAGTCTTGTCCAGTCCCTGATTTTAGTGGGATTGCTTCAAGTTTCTCTCCATTTAGTTTAATGTTAGCAACTGGTTTGCTGTATATGGCTTTTACTATGTTTAGGTATGGGCCTTGAATTCCTATTCTTTCCAGGACTTTTATCATTAAGGGGTGTTGAATTTTGTCAAATGCTTTCTCAGCGTCTAATGAAATAATCATGTGGTTTTGTTCTTTCAGTTTGTTTATATAAAGGATCACGTTGATGGTTTTCCGTATATTAAACCATCCATGCATACCTGGGATGAAGCCTACTAGATCATGATGAATCATTATTTTGATGTGCTCTTGGACTTAGTTTGCAAGAAGTTTATTGAGTATTTTTGTGTTGATATTCATAATGGAAATTGGTCTGAAGTTCTCTTTCTTTGTTGGGCCAATAGGAGTAATTGTGGCTTCATAGAAAGAATTCGGTAGTGCTCCATCTGTTTTAATTTTGTGGAATAGTTTGGATAGTATTGGTATGAGGTCTTCTATGAAGGTCTGATAGAATTCTGCACTAAACCCATCTGGACCTGGGCTCTTTTTGGTTGGGAGACTTTTAATGTCTGCTTCTATTTCTTTAGGAGTTATGGGGTTGTTGAAATGGTTCATCTGTTCCTGGTTTAACATTGGTACCTGGTATTTGCCTAGGAAATTGTTCATTTCCTCCAGATTTTCCATTTTTGTGAATATAGGCTTTTGTAGTAGGATCTGATGATTTTTTGAATTTTCTCTGATTCTGTTGTTATGTCTCCCTTTTCATTTCTGATTTTGTTAATTTGGACACACTCTCTTTGTCCTCTGGTTAATCTGGCTAAGGGTTTATCTTTCTTGTTGATTTTCTCAAAGAACCAACTTTTGGTTCTGTTGATTCTCTGTCTAGTCCTTTTTCTTTGATTTCAGTTCTTAGTTTGATTAACTCCTGCCTTCCACTCCTCCTGTGTATATATGCTTCTTGTTGTTCTACAGTGTTTTGGTGTACTATCAAGCTGCTGATATATGCTCTCTCCTGTTTCTTTCTGCAGGCATTCAGAGCTATGAGTTTTCCTCCTAGCACAGCTTTCATTGTGTCCCATAAGTTTGGGTATGTTGTACCTTCATTTTCATTAAATTCTTAGAAGTCTTTAATTTCTTTCTTTATTTCTTCCTTGACCAGGTTATCATTGAGTAGAGCATTGTTCAACTTCTCTGTATATGTGCGCATTTTTCCTTATTGTTACTGAAGACCAGTTTTAGGCTGACAAGACACACGGTACAATTTTCATCTTTCTTTATCTGTTGAGGCCTATTTTATGACTGATTATATGGTCAACTTTGGAGAAAGTACCATGCCGCGTGAGAAGGAAGTATATCCTTTTGTTTTAGTATAGAATGTTCTATAAATATCTGTTAAGTCCATTTGGTTCATGACTTCTCTTAGTCTGTCTATGTCTCTGTTTAATTTCTGTTTCCATGATGTGTCCATTGATGAGAGTGGGGTGTTGAAATCTCCTACTATTATTGTGTAAGGTGCAATGTGTGCTTTGAGCTTTAGTAAGGTTTCTTTTATGTATGTAGGTGCCCTTGTATTTGGAGCATAGATATTTAGGATTGAGAGTTCATCTTGGTGGATTTTTCCTTTGATGAATATGAAGTGTCCTTCCTTATCTTTTTTTTTGATGACTTTTTGGTTGAAAATCGATTTTATTTGATATTAGAATGGCTTCTCCAGCTTGCTTCTTCTGACCATTTGCTTGGAAAGTTGTTTGCCAGCCTTTCACTCTGAGGTAGTGTCTGTCTTTGTCTCTGAGGTGTATTTCCTGTAGGCAGCAGAATGCAGGGTCCTCGTTGCATATCCAGTTTGCTAATCTATGTCTTTTTATTGGGGAGTTGAGGCCATTGATATTGAGAGATATTAAGGAATTGTGATTGTTGCTTCCTGTTACATTCGTGTTTGGATGTAAGATTATGTTTTGTGCTTGTGTTCTCTTTGTTTTGTTGAAAAACCATTAGTTTCTTGCTTTTTAAGGATGGAGCTTGCCATCTTGTGTTGGGCTTTAACATTTATTATCCTTTGTAGGGCTGGATTTGTAGAAAGATTTTGTGTAAATTTGGTTTTGTCATGGAATATCTTGGTTACTCCGTCTATGTAAATTGAGAGTTTTGGTGGATACAGCAACCTGGGTTGGCATTTGTGTTCTCTTAGGGTCTGTATGACATCTGTCCAGGATCTTCTGGCTTTCATAGTCTCTGGTGAGAAGTCTGGTGTAATTCTGATAGGTCTGCCTTCATATGTTACTTGACCTTTTTCCCTTACTGCTTTTAATATTTTTGCTTTGTTTTGTGCATTTGGTGTTTTGACTATTATGTGATGGGAGGAGTTTCTTTTCTGGTCCAATGTATTTGGAGTTCTGTAGGCTTCTTGTATGTTTATGGGTATCTCTTTCTTTAGGTTAGGGAATTTTTCTTCTATGATTCTGTTGAAGATATTTACTGGTCCTTTGCGTTGGAAGTCTTCACTCTCTTCTATACCTATTCTCCTTAGGTTTGATCTTCTCATTGTGTCCTGGATTTCCTGTATGTTTTGGGCCAGTACCTTTTTCCATTTTACATTATCTTTGACAGTTGTGTCGATGATTTCTATGGAATCTTCTGCTACTGAGATTCTCTCTTCTTTCTCTTGTATTCTATTAGTGATGCTTGTATCTATGGCTCCTTGTCTCTTCATATATATATATCCAGGGTTGTCTCCCATTGTGCTTTCTTTATTGCTTCTATTTCCATTTTTAATTCCTTAACCTGTTTGCTTGTGTTTTCCTGTAATTCTTTCAGGTTTTTTTTGTGTTTCCTCTCTAAGTGCTTCTACTTGTTTATTTGTGTTTTCCTGCATTTTTCTAAGGGAGTTCTTTATTTTTTTCTTGTTTTCCTCCATCATCATTAACAAATGTGATTTTAAATCTAGATCTTGCTTTTCTGGTGTGTTTGGATATTCAGTGTTTGCTTTGGTGGGAGAATTTGGCTCTGATGATGCCATGCAGTCTTGGTTTCTGTTGCTTGGGTTCCTGTGCTTGCCACTCGCCATCAGGTTGTCTCTGGTGTTATCTTGTTTTGCAATTTTTGACAGTGGCTTGACTGTCCTAGAGTCCTCTGTGTCAGGAGTGGTATATACCGTTTTTCCTGATTTCTTTCAGCCAGTCATGGGAACAGAGTGTTATACGTTCAGGTGTGTAGTGTTCCTGTCTACTGGCTTTCATCTGTTCCTGTGGGCATGTGTCCTGAGTCCACCGGGCAGGTCACTTGGAACAGCAAAGTTGGTCTTGCCTTCAGTCCTGAAGTCGCTCCTAGGGGCTGGGTTTCACCTCTCAGTGAGGGCAGCAACCAGAAGGGCCTGCTCTGCATTTTCTGGGGTCCCTGTGCACAAGGCACCCAAATGGCCCTAGGCGTTATCCTCTAGAAATGTGGGCAGAGAGTAGTCTCCTCTTACTTCCCAGGTGTGTCTGCCCCTCTGAAGGTCTAGCTCTCCCTCCCACGGGATTTGTGTGCAGGGTGCTGTTTGACCGGGTCCCTTCAGATCTGGGTGCAGTCTGGACCACAGGTCTCCTGCAACTTGAGTGTCCCTATCTTCCTGTTCCCAGAGGCCTTATACAGTTTCCTCTAGTGCCAGTGATGTGGGCAAAGGTGGGCAGTACTGGTCGTCTCTCCTGCACTACAGTCTCAGGTGTGCCCACGTGTCTGGGCAATCAGCTCTCTCTCCCACGGGATTTGGGAGCCAATTCATTCTTATTTAATCAACTTTTAAAATGATGTCTCAATTCTCCACTGTCTTTAAATGTTTCTGGTCTCTTCGAGACCTGACACACATCGACACATACAAGAAAATTGAAATAATTCTTTGCATCTGATTACACTACCAGGGAGTGAAGCTGGAGATCAACAACAACCAAAACCACAGGGACTGTACAAGCTCATGGAAACGGAACAATTTTCCATTAAATGAATACTGGGTCATGACTGAAGTAAAGGAAGAAATTACAGACTTTCTAGAATTCAATGAAAATAAATATACAACATTTCCAAACTTGTGAAACAAAATGAAAATAATGCAAAGAGGAAAGTTCATGTCTTTAAGTAGCTGCATAAAATAATTGGAGTGATCTCATACTAGCAACTTGACAGCCCACCTGAAAGCTCTCATACAAGAAAGCTCTAAGTATGCCCAGGAGAATTAGTCAGTGAAAGAGAGGCAGGAAGGATTTTAGGAGTGAGTATAGGGTCTACTGAGTCAATTAAACAAAGTTTATATGGGCTCATGTAGACTGAAGCAGCAAGCACACAACCAGCAGGGATCTCCACCACATCCTCAGCATATACATATGATTGTAAGCTGGATGGCTGGTGGGACGTTTAACAGTGAGGACAGGTGGGTTGCTGATGCTTTGGTCTTTTTTTTCGGGATTATTTTTCTGATTATTGGATTGCCTTGTCCTACTTCAATATGAGGGTATTTGCCTTGTCTTGTATCTTGTTTTGTTGTGTGTGGTTGCCTTGAAGTCCTGCTCTTTTTTGAGAAGAGAAACTAAGAAGGAATAGATCTGGTGGAAGAGGGATGTAGTAGGGTGAACTGGGCAAGCTGAAGGGAAGAGAAACTGAGATACAGTTTCTTGAGGTACAGTATATGAGAGAAGAATCTATTTTCAACAATAACAAATATGGTATATAATAACATTTTAATCACTGATAAAAATAATAAAATAAAATTTTCAGGGATGTGAAATGGTCCTGAAAAAATTGTATTAAATAAAAGTGTTACAAACTCATGAAAAAATGTTTTATTTTATCATTCTATTGCATTACCATTCTATAACAGTAAACCAATCAATACCAAAATATTTTTGATCTTTCAGTTTACTGTAATAAATAGTTTTTTTAGTTGCAGTATATGAATTTTGGGAAAAAAACGTCATTAAAAGTAAAATTAAGAATCCCCAAGCTTCGTCCACTGTGTGTGTCTGTGTCTGCTATAGCCAAAGAGTAGAGGGATCTTGGGGATTCTTACAGAAGAATAGGAGGAAGGACTCTGGGTCACAAAGGAGATAGGAGCAGTACAGAAAGACCACTAGGGTCAACTAACATGGACCTTTGGAGCTATCAGTGTGAACAACTGACCAAAGAACATACATGGCCTAGAAATAGGCCTTCTGCTCACATGTAGCAGTTGTACAGCTTGACCTGAACAACTGTACTGAACAACTGAAGTGGGATCTATCCCAAAGGCTGTTATCTGTCCATGGTATATATTCTTCTAGCTAGGTTGTCTTGTCTGGCCTCAAAGGGAGAGGAAGCACCTTGCCTCTCAGAGACTTGAAGGGCCAGGGTAAGGGGAATACCCAGGCGTTCACTCACTCACCCAGTGGACAAGGAAAAGGGGAAGGGGAAAGGATTGTGAGAAGGGGTGCCCAGCAGTAGAGCAGTGAACAGATGTAAAGTTAATAAGTAAAATAAAACATAATAAATTATACTTAGGAATAAAAATAAGAATAAATAAAATTATCATCTAGTTCTCTTTTTATAATCTACTTAAATTTGATTCTATAAAATAAGCACAATTATTGGAAAATATTATGTAAAATTCTGAATTATAATAAGATCACTATTTAATAAAACATTTTAGACCTGTTAGTATTCACATTAATTTTAAATTTCAGAGTTTGAAATATAGTTTGTGATTAACTTTTTCAGAGTGTGCCTTTGGAGTTGCCTCATTGCAATTTTAACCTGAAATATGACACTGTTCCACACATCATTTAAAAAAGATTAAGTATCCTGATGTTGGATGAAGTGAATTCACTTTTAAACTATGCACAGGGAAATAATGAAAACAAATACAATGAGAACTCTATTTGTCAGAGGCACACTATCTGGTATACAAATCAATCATAGCTCATTTCTTTCTTTCCTCCTGCTCAGAATTTTCATATTCACTTGAGGAAAAAAGATAGCTCTTTTGTAAGCTCTGTTTAAATGCTTAGGGAAATAGCATGTGGGATTCAACATATAACTATAACATAAGTGGCTATTAGGCAAAGAGCTTGGAATATCCACACAATACAACTCACAGAGCACATGAAGATCAAGAGGAAAGAAGACCAAAGCATGAATGCTTCTGTCCTACTTAGAAGGAGGAACAAAATAGTCAAGGGAAGTACAGGGTGGGAGATACTTGGGAGGAAGAGAGGAGAGGAAGGGGAAACAGAGGGGCAAATCAGGTTAGTGAGGAAATGGAGGAAATGTACAGAGGGCCAGGAAATTGAACAGAAGTGTGTAGCAATGGGGGATGGGGAATTGGGGGTAGCAACCAGAAAGTCCCAGATTCCAGGAAAGCAAGAGCCTCCCAAGACACAATGGGGATGACATTAGCTGAAATATGCCATAATGGAGAGGGAGAAACTGTGGAGATCATATCCAGATGTTAGACATGGCCCCCTGGTTGAGGATTGGGACCACCCATTCATCTTCAAAATTTTAACCCAGAATTGCTCCTGTCTAAAAAATTCAGGGACAAAAAGTGAAGTAGAGACTGAAGGAAAGGCCATCCAGAGACTGTGACACCTGGAGATCCATCCCACAAACAAACACTAAACCCAGATACTATTGTTGATGCCAAGAAGTACTTGCTGACAGAAACCTGATACAGTTGTCTCCTGAGTGGCTCTGCCGGATCCTGAATAATGCAGACAGGGATGCTCAAAGTCAACCATCAGACAGATGACAGGAACCCCAATAAAGGAGTTAGAGGAAGGAGTGAAGGAGCTGAAGGGGCCTTATCTGGTATCAATAGTAGGAGATGCCCTTGGTCCTGTGAAGGCTCAATGCACCAGTGTAAATGAATGCTAGGGCAATAATCAGGTAGTGAACGGGTGGGTGTGGAGCTCCCTCATAGAAGCAGGGGATGGGATAGGGGTTTTGCAGAGGGGAAACAGGGAAAAAAGATAACATTTGAAATATAAATAAATGAAATATCCAATTAAGGAAAAAGAATGTTTGGTACACTTCACCTAAATTCAAAGAACAAATCAAGCAACCAAGAATCTTGTGCTATCAAGGGGATCCATGATTTCTCCATATACATTTTATTTATTTTTCATTTATTTTCAACCCTTTGTTAGTTTTAACATAAATGGCTCCCATTGGCTCATATATTTGAATTTTATTATCAGTAAGTGGCACTACTACTGGCTGAAATTTTGGGATTGTGGTTGCTGAGGTAGATGTGGCCTAGTTGGAGAAAGTGACACTGGGTGTGTTCTTTGAAATTTCAGAAGCCCAAGCTAGTCCAGTGTCCAGTACTTCCTCTTGTATGGAGAGCTCTCAGGTTGTTTTCAATGCCTATATATTGCCATTTTTCCTGCCTTCATAATAATGGACTAAACACCAAAATTTTAAGCAAGCCCTAAATAGATGCTTACTTTTATAAGAGTTCCTGGTCATAGTTTCTCTTCAGCAATAGAACACTGAATAAGAAAGATCCTATTCTTAATTCTAATGTAGTTTCTCTGAATCTTGCCATAAAGCAAGTTCGCCTTTGTTTATGGTAATTTTAGGCATTTATTAGACCCTGCATGACTTTTTTTCTAATCCCATAAAAATGATTTCTGTATAATAAACAATAATTTATTTTACATTAATAATTTGATGATACACAAGAACGTTTGTAATATTATCTACTGTTCATGTGAGTTACTTCAGACATATAAGCATAATGACATCATCAATCTTAAACTATCAGGAGGGTACATTAAATTCACACATGAAAACATTTTCATAAAACCCTCTGTGTCTGTAATTAAGGGACACACTTCAAAACAAAGAATGTGCTGACAGAGTACTTCAAAGCAAAATCTCTCCTTTGTATAATGATAAATAATTACAGAGTCCCACAATTTTGTGATTATGGTTTCTTTTACTTTTAATAAATTCATGATGCATACAGCAAAAGGATAGTTGTTCTATACACTGAAATCACTATCGTATGCCTAGATTAGCTAGAGTAAGGGTATTTCCAGACCAAATAATTTATTCTCCTGTGTTTTGCTGCTTCTAGTATAAAATGTTATGATACCAGGACTTCCCTGTGTGTAACTAGATAACATGCTAGTACAGCCTATTATGTACATTTAGAAAAATTCTTTTTGGTCAAGAAAATATCACAGTTGCAAGTAATTTTCTGTCTCAATAATCAGGGTAGGCAAAATAACAGGGTTTCGTTTTGAGGTTTAGTTGGGATGAATTCTTTTTCTTTTTTTTCTTTTTTTTTTTGTCTTTTTTGGGGGGATTTTTTTTAAATTTATGTTTCAAATGTTATCTCCTTTCCTGGTTTCCTATCCATAAATCCCTATCCCATCCCTCCTCCCCCTTCTTCTATGAGGGTGTTCCCCCACCCATCCACCGACTCCTTCCTACCTCCTCCCCCTGACATTCCCCTACACTGGGGTTTGAGCCTTGGCAGGACCAAGGGCTTCTCCTCCAGGTGCAGAGCAAGGCCATCCTCTGCTGTACATACAGCTGGAGCCATAGGTCTGTCCATGTGTACTTTTTGAATGGTTTCTGGAAGCTCTGGTTGATTGGTATCGTTGTTCTTATGGGGTTGCAAATCCCTACAGCTCCTTCAGTCCTGTCCCTAACTCCTTCAATGGAGACCCCATTCTCCATTGAATACAATGATTGGCTGTGAGAGTCTGTCTCTGTATTTGTCATACTCTGGCCGTGTCTCTCAGAAGACAGCTATATCAAGCTCCTGTCAGCATGTACTTCTTGGCATCCCCAATGGTGACTGGGTTTGGTGATATATATATATATGGGGGGCTGGATCCTTAAGGTCTATCTAATAAGGGAATATAATGTTTTAGGATTGGTGAAAATACACACAGACACACACACACACACACACACACACACACACACTAGCATTTTAAAGAAAACTGGATTAGTGAGTTTTTGGTATGTGTGCTGGTAGCTTATTTAAAGAGATTGAAATTTAAGATCTCTTTTTAGAAAATTTTTGTTTTTTTATGAAAATATGTATTAATGTGGTATTATCCTTATGGAATAATGTTTCCTGTACTAAGAAATATCCCCAGATTCAGTTCCTTTTTGTGGCTTTCCACCACTTAGGTTAAAGAAGACACCATGGCCTTCCAGGACTTTATCACCACATCTCTGCAGTAGTTTATGTTGATTCACGTTTATACATAATCCAGCGAGTATATTAACCATGATAGCTTGCATATTCCTGGTGGATGATCTCTCACTGGCATACTTGTTAAAAAGACACTGTACCACATCTCAAACATGTTATACTATCTAAACTAGCATTTCCTTTACTGAGGAGAACACATTACATTATTTTTGAAGAGATTAGCAACACAGCTTTAATGAGATTTAGTGTTTACCTTGCTGTCTTTTTTCATTTAGCATAAAAATATTTCTAAAATATTACAATATATGCATGTAGGATAAAATAGCATATAGAGGCAGATTTAAGTTTTAAGCTACTTTATTTTGTACTATTGTAATTTTTAAACTAGTCAAATCTATTCATCGAATATTTGATATTATTGCATCTCAATCTAATTCAATGAGCAATTACAGTAGCATTTGTTGTTTCCTTATAAAACATGGAGATTTAAAGATACACTAATTTTACAAAGATCTCAAGTGTAAAAGATTTATATGCTAACTAAATTATTTACTTTTTTAAGTGACCTAAACATAACTTCTCCAAGGGGCATAATAAAATTAAATGAAATGTGCATATATTTTATTCTGAAATATTTTTAAGAAAGTCTTGAATTTACTGAGGTATAAAGTCTTTAGCTTGCTGGTAAAATACAGCATTATTTTTAATTCCATAAAATCAAGTGATCAAATAACATCATGGAGATATTAAATTATATTTTGGTATCATTTATTTGCAATCACAAGGAGAGTCTCAGAGAAGCTATTTGTGATGTAGATGAGAGTATCCGTGTTGGATAGAGAATCCAAAGTTTTAAGGGTTTCCAGTTCACAAATGTGAAAAGAATTTGAAGATACTTCATCTTTGTCATGAATGTTGTTTGTCATTGAACTGTTTGAATGATTTGCTATACATTATAACTTCTACTGTTTGTATTTATGAATTAAATTAAATTGTTTTCCTTTACAAAATATGTGTTTATAAATATGTCAACAACATTTTATAATTTCTGCTAAATTAATTTTCAAACATTACTTGAGTCCAACACACCTGATTTATTTACAAAAGTTCCTGGGAAGCATAAAGCGAACAATGTGTGCAAATAATAAGGTGAAACTATGATTTGCCTTATTATCTCTGTATAAATGAATTATAGCAAATTCACAGGTATTTAATTCAAGGCATGAAATGGGCAACATCATCCCAAGGAAACTTTTGCAAATTGGAATAAAAGAAGAAGCATTTCTTGTTTTAATGAGCAAAAACAATCAGTAAATATTATTTTTTTCATACAGTCTATATGATCACATACTTTCCTTCCACCTAAACCATATATTCCTTTTTAAAAATTTTATTTAATCTATTTTTCATACTTGAGATTTTAACCCCTCCTGGTCTACTCTCTGACTGTTCCACATCCCATGACTTCTTTCCTGAGCCTCCATGAGGCCCAGTCCCCACTCCACCACACCTCAACAGATCTCCCTATTTCCTGGGGCCTTCAGTTTCTTGAGGATTAGGTGCATCTTCCTTGACTGAGTCCAGACCTGCCAGTTTTTGGCTATATATGTGTTGGGAGTCTCATATCAGCTGGTGGATGCTGCCTATATGCTGGTACAGTGTATAAGAGATTTCAGGGGTCTAGGTTAATAGAGACTGCTGGTCCTCCTACACAGTCATCTTCCTCCTCAGCTTCCTCCATCTTTTCTTCAATTTAATCACAAGGTTCAGCAACTTCTGTCCATTGGTTGAGCACAAATATCTTCATGTGACTCTTTCAGCTGCTTGTTGGGTGTTTCAGAGGGTAGTCATGAAAGATGTATTTTTCTTTCTTTCTCTCTTTCTTTCTTTCTTTCTTTCTTCCTTCCTTCCTTCTTCCTTCCTTCCTTTCTTTTTTTCTTTCTTTCTTCCTTCCTTTCTTTCTTTCTTTCTTTCTTTCTTTCCTTCCTTTTCCTTCCTTCCTTCCTCCTTTCTTTCTTTCTTTCTTTCTTTTCTTTCTTTCTTTCTTTCTTTCTTTCTTTCTTTCTTTCTTTCTTTTCTTTTCTTTGGTGAGGACTCCATAGCTCCATAGCCCAAGTAATAGGGTCAGGCCTTGGTGCCTTTCTTGAGCTGGATCCAAATATAGGGCTGTCGCTGGACCTCCTTTTCCTCTGGCTCGTCTCCATTTTTGTCTCTGTAGTTCACTCAGACAGGAACAATTATGGCTCAGAGTTTTTGAGTGTGGCATGGCAACCCCATCCCTCACTTGAAGCTTTGTATTTCTGCTGGACGTGGGCTCTACAAGTTTTCTCTCCGCACTGTAGGGCATTTTATCTAAGGTCCCTCTCTTTGAGTCCTGAGAGTCTCTCCCCTCCCAGGCCTCTGGTACATTCTGAAAGGTACCCCTACCTTCTATTTCCTGAGGTTGACTGCTCCATTCTTCCAACAGGCCTTGGGGCTTCAGTCCTGCTCCCCCCACCCAATAACTGATCATGGTCCCCTCCTTCTCCCCTTTCCCTTTCAGGTCCCTCCTTCCAACTACCCTCCTGTGATTGCTTTCTTCTCTCTCCCAAGAGGGATTGAGGCATCCTTACTTGGACCCTTCACCTTTTTAAAATTTCTGAGTACTGTGGATGATATCCTGGGTATTCTGTACTTTTTTGACTAATATGCACTTACTAGTGAATACATACCATGCATGTTCTTTTGGGTCTGTGTTACCTTACTATGGATATTTTCTTGTTCCATCCATTTGCCAGCAACTCAGGATATACTGATTCTTAATAGCTAAATAGTATTCCATTGTATAAATGAACCACATTTTATTTTTCTTTTCTTTAATTTTCATTTCTTTTATTGGATACTTTCTTTATTTACATTTCAAATGTTATCCCTTTTCCTGGTGTTTTCTCCAGAAACCCACTATCCCATACCCTCCCCCTGCTTCTATGAGGGTTCTCACCCACCCACCCACTCTTTCCCTGTCTCCCAACCCTGACATTCCCCTGTACTGGGGCACCAAGCCTTCATAGGACCTTCACTTCTTGTCATCTGCAATGGAGTCTGGGTTTGGAGACTATATATGGGATGGATTCTCAGGAGGGGTCAGTCTCTGGAAGGCCTTTTGTTCAGTCTCTGCTCCATATTTTGTCTCTGCATTTCCTCCTGTGATTACTGTATCTATTCTTCTGTTGTGGAACATCTGGGTTGTTTGCAACTTCTGGCTATCACAAACGAGGTTGCTATAAACATAGTGGAACATATGCCCCTGTGGCATGATGGGGCATTTTGAGATATATGCCCAAGAATTGTAAGCTGGATCTTCATGTAGATCTATTCCAATTTTTGAGGAATCTCCAGATCGGTTTCCAGAGTGGTTATATCAGTGTACAATCCCATAAGCAATGTAGGAGTGTTCCTCTTTCTCGACTTCCTCATCAACATGTACTGTCACCTGAGGTTTGATCTTAGGCATTTGATCTCTGGGTCATTTTGATTTGCATTTCCTTATCACTAGTGACTTTGATCATTTCTTTAAGAGTTTATCAGCCATTTTACATTCCTGTGTTGTGAATTCTCTGTTTAGTTCTACACCCCATTTTTTGATTGGGTTGCTTGGTTTCTTAGTAGTTATTTTCTTGAGTTCTTTATATATTTTGGATGTTAGTGCTCTATTGGATGTTCTCAGGGAAACACCATCCCTTAACTCAAGCTATACTATAAAGCAATAGTGATTAAAAACTGCATGGCATTGATACATAGACATATAGATCAATGGAATAGAATTGAAAACTCAGAAATAAAACCACATAATTACATGCATCTAATCTTTGACAAAGAAGTCAAAAATGCACAATGGAAAAAAGAAAGGATCTTTAAAAATTGTGCTGGTCTAACTGGATGTCTGCATATAGAAAAATGAAAATAGTACCATATTTTTCACCTTGCACAATACTCAAGTCAAAGTTGATAAAGGACCTCAACACAAAACAAGAAACAATGAATATAAAAGAAGAGAAAGAAGGACAGAGCCTTGAACTCATTGGCATGAGGGGAAATTTCCTTATTTTTTATCTTTATTAACTTGAGTATTTATTTACATTTCGATTGTTATTCCCTTTCCCGGTTTCTGGGCCAACATCCCCCTAACCCCTCCCCCTCCCCTTCCATATGGGTGTTCCCTTCCCCATCTTCCCCCCATTAATGCCCTTCCCCCAACAATCAAGTACACTGGGGGTTCAGTCATGACATTACCAAGTGCTACCCCTTCTACTGGTGCTCTTATTAGGCTATTCATTGCTACCTATGAGGTTGGAGCCCAGGGTCAGGCCATGTATGTTCTTTGGGTAGTGGCATAGTCCCTGGAAGCTCTGGTTGGTTGACATTGCTGTTCATATGGGGTCTCGAGCCCCTTCAAGCTCTTCCTTTCTCTGATTGCTTCAACGTGGGTCCCGTACTCAGTTCATTGGTTTGCTGCTGGCATTTACCTATGTATTTGCTGTATTCTGGCTGTGTCTTTCAGGAGAGAACCCCTTTTAAAGAAGGGGTGAAGCATTCGCATTTTGGTCATCCTTCTTGAGTTTCATGTGTTCTGTGCATCTAGGGTAATTCGAGCATTTGGGCTAATAGCCACTTATCAATGAGTGCATACCATGTGTGTTTTTCTGTGATTGGGTTAACTCACTCTGGATGATATTTTCCAGTTCCATCCATTTGCCTATAAATTTCATAAAGTCATTGTTTTTGATATTGATGTAGTATTCCATTGTGTAGATGTACCACATTTTCTGTATCCATTCCTCTGTTGAAGGGCATCTGGGTTCTTTCCAGCTTCTGGCTATTATAAATAAGGCTGCTATGAACATAGTGGAGCAGAGCATGTGTCTTTGCTGTATGTTGGGGCATCTTTGAGTATATGCCCAAGAGAGGTATAGCTGGGTCCTCAGGTAGTTCAATGTCCAATTTTCTGAGGAACCTCCAGACTGATTTCCAGAATGGTTTTACCAGTCTGCAATTCCACCAACAATGGAAGAGTGTTCCTTTTTCTCCACATCCTTGCCAGCATTTGCTGTCACCTGAGTTTTTGATCTTAGCCATTCTCACTGGTGTGAGGTGAAATCTCAGGGTTGTTTTGATTTGCATTTCCCTTATGCCTAAAGATGTTGAACATTTCTTTAGGTGTGTCTCAGCCATTCGGGATTCCTCAGCTGTGAATTCTTTGTTTAGCTCTGAACCCCATTTTTTTTAACACATTTTTTAAATTTTTTATTAGGTATATTTCTTTTCTTTTTTTTTTTTTTTTGGTATACAAGTCAATTTATAAATACAAGTGCTCAGTGTCCGCAATTTTTTTTAACCGTCTATTTCTTTTTTTTATTATTATTATTATTATTAACTTGAGTATTTCTTATATACATTTCGAGTGTTATTCCCTTTCCCGGTTTCCGGGCAAACATCCCCCTCCCCCCTCCCCTTCCTTATGGGTGTTCCCCTCCCAACCCTCCCCCCATTGCTGCCCTCTCCCAACAGTCTACTGAACCCCATTTTTAATAGGGTTATTTGTCCCCCTGCGGTCTAACTTATTGAGTTCTTTATATATTTTGGATATAAGCCTTCTATCTGTTGTGGGATTGGTAAAGACCTTTTCCCAATCTGTTGGTTGTCATTTTGTCCTAAACACAGTGTCCTTTGCCTTACAAAATCTTTGCAGTTTTATGAGATCCCATGTGTCGATTCTTGATCTTAGAGCATAAGCCATTGGTGATTTGTACAGGAAATTTTCTCCAGTGACCATGTGTTCAAGATGCTTCCCCACTTTTTCTTCTATTAGTTTGAGTGTATCTTGTTTGATGCGAAGGTCCTTGATTCACTTGGATTTAAGCTTTGTACAGGGTGATAAGCATGAATCGATCTTCATTCTTCTACATGTTGACCTCCAGTTGAACCAGCACCATTTGCTGAAAATGCTATCTTTTTTTCATTGGATGGTTTTGGATCCTTTGTCAAAAATCAAGTGACCCTAGGTGTGTGGGTTCATTTCTGGGACTTCAATTCTATTCCACTGGTCTATCTGTCTGTCTCTGTACCAAGACCATGCAGTTTTTATCACTATTGCTCTGTAATACTGCTTGAGTTCAGGGATAGTGATTCCCCCTGAAGTCCTTTTATTGTTGAGGATAGTTTTAGCTATCCTGGGTTTTTGTTATTCCAGATGAATTTGCAAATTATTCTGTCTAACTTTTTGAAGAATTGGATTGGTATTTTGATGGAGATTGCATTGAATCTGTACATCTCTTTTGGTAAAATGGCCATTTTTACTATATTAATCCTGCCAATCCATGAGCATGGGAGATCTTTCCATCTTCTTTTGTATTCTTCAATTTCTTTCTTCATAGGCTTGAAATTCTTATTGTACAGATCTTTTACTTGCTTGGTTAAAGTCACACTGAGGTATTTTATATTATTTGGGACTATTATGAAGTTTGTCGTTTCCCTAATTTCTTTCTCGGCTTGTTTCTCTTTTGTGTAGAAGAAAGCTACTGATTTATTTGAGTTAATTTTATACCATGCCACTTTTGCTGAAGTTGTTTATCAGCTTTAGTAGTTCTCTGGTGGAACTTTTGGGATCACTTAAATATACTATCATATCATCTGCAAATAGTGATATTTTGACTTCTTCTTTTCCATCTGTATCCCTTGATCTCCTTTTGTTGTCTGATTGCTCTGGCTAGAACTTCAAGAACTATATAGAATAAGTTGGGAGAGAGTGGGCAGCCTTGTCTAGTCCCTGATTTTAGTGGGATTGGTTCAAGTTTCTCTCCATTTATGGCTCAATTTCTAAGACACAGAATTGATAAATGCAACCTCATAAATTTGGAAAACTTTTGTAAGTCACAGGACATAGTCAAGAAGACAAATTGGCAGCCTAAAAATAGGGGAAAAAAAACTGACTAATCCCACATCAGATAAAGAGCTAATATCCAATATCTATCTAATATATATCCAATGTTTGTCCCTGTGTTTATGTAAACTAGTATGTATGTATGTATGTATGTATGTATATATATATAATGTGTATATATGTATATATATATATATAGAGAGAGAGACATAGATATGGATAGATAGAAAAATATTATTAATTAAGCCAGTTTCTTATTTCATGATTATGAAAAATAACGGGTATAGGCAGCACAGGAGCTTGATTATAGCTAGGTCATTTTCCTGCTTGTCCTATAAACAAAAAGACCATTGTGATCCTCACCATCACATATAATGTAAAGCACAGAAAGAAATATCTGTAATGCCAAATGGGAAGGTGAGAATTTGTATTGTGCTGGATGCTGAGCTCCAGGTTCAGTGGGAGTCAGCATATTTATTATTCTTCCTTAGATCTGAGTCTTCTTTTTGACAAATTAAAATTAATTTCATACATAGTTTCATAATAACCTTATGTTATTATGTTTTATTTATTTAAAATATGCAATCTGTCATTCTAACTAAAAAGAGGGCTTTTTAAATACCACCATTCTAAATTTTTCCCATTATTTTAAATATATTGTAATATGTTTCTGTCATGTTTCTGTCATGTTTATTTTGATGTCAAGTGACTTGGACATTTTTTTAGGTCATTCTATTCTTTCAGCTTAAAACTGTGAAAATCTTCTTTTTATATTTCTATTAATTAAAATGAATCTTGGTTGAGTTTCTTTAGCCTGATAATGTTTGTCCCTGTGTTTTGTAAACTAGTATTGTTCTCTAGGTGTCAGAATCTTTCTATAATTATTTCTTTGAATAATCTGTTTACTTCTATGCTTTTGCCAATTATGTGGTCCAGTCTAATCATTATGTTTGAGCCCTCTCCTGAAACACAGAGTCTTCTTTCTTTATTTTAAACTCTTTTCTTCCTTCTTCTCCCCATGTGAATTTTCAACTAGTCTGTATTCATGTTCTAGAACATTTGGATTTTTCACTTTGGATATTCAGTAAATTTACATTTATATTTGCAGGGTGGATTAATTCCTGCCTTAGTTGTTAATGATTTAATTTGTTGACTTCATTTAATTTATGTTCTCTCTTGATTTGACTAATGATTGTTTTTCTTCTTGATTCTTGTTGATTTTTCTTAATGATAGATGCTTTACATTCTTTAATGTTTTTCTACACTTATTTTTTATTATTATTTGTTTTATCACTGAATTTCAGTGAGTTGAAATCATGGTTTTTCAAAGCTCCCTGTCCTTGACATTTGAAATCATCTAAGATTTGAAGAATATCTGCTTTTTAATTCTAGTTTCCACAACTAAAGTTTCATTATACCTTTATCCTCAGATATCTTAGGCAAGATACTTATTTTCCATAAAAGTTGGGTCACCCACCTTACCTCAACAAGTGTATATGTACAAGGCTGGGGTTTCTGGGTTTGAATTACCAATGTGCTGTTACTGTTTAAACACAAGATGGTGATCCAAGTCCAGGTTTGTTTCAAATCTTTTGTAACATGTTGTTTTGAATAAGCTGGAGAGGTTAGTCTAGATAGTTTCTGGAGAGCTTAGTCTTCTTCCAGTATTTTTTCTTCAAACAAATATAGGCACATCTATCTGACCAGCTTTGGATAAAATTACCAGGAAGCATGAGCCACAGAATCCTGGTCAATATATATGTTCATTTACCTGTGTTCCTGACTCCATGACCAATGAAGGACAATTCTGAGAACTCATGATACAATAGGCTGTATATTAGTAACATGGACTAAAATTTATGGCAGTTCTAGACAGACAATATGAATACTGGATGGAGGTGAAGCAAAAATACTCATTTACATGATACACCAGATTTGTCCAGAGATGTCAAAGGAAAGTAGGTTGCGGAATGGAATTCAATGTGATCTCCATAATGTTAGGTTTAATCACCCCAGAAGCAAGTTCCTAGACAAAACCCTGAATTTACACTATTTCCTACAAGCAGTGAATGGGTTATGTTCACCTTGTACATTCTAATGGTGGTATTGTATTAAGGATGTGTGTCCATTGGCACCTATGCTTCTATCATCTGGGTTGATACTAGTCACCTAGACAAAAGAGCTTGCACAGTTTCAAGTGTGAATCAAGATCAACACCACTGTCATTAGTGCTGTTGTCACAAACAGCCAGGGCACATAATCAACCTTATGTTTAAAGGCTTGAGAATGCCAACTTTACGCACTGACTTGGAAATAAAACCCTGACTTGCTTAAGGTTAGGAGATGGATGGTAGAGATAGCATGTTGACCTACTAAAGCTTAGTTGGTCCATCTTGAATCTCACTCTTAATAGAAATGTACATAACCTTGGGGAGGAGATTAGTGTCTGATGTAGTCTTACCTCAACTCTGTGAACAATAAAAGTTACAATCAGTGTATTCAAATAGTGTACATGTCTCTGACTTATAGTATGACAGATATGGAATCTCCATTTGTCAGCTCTGGAAGAAAACCTTCATTTTCTATCTAGCATAAGGTAGAATGGCAGATATGATAATAACCTCTGACACAGAGGCCTAATGATTACTGAGAATTTCTTCATCTCAATTTGAGACAGGCTTTGTATCTTAAAAAAAAGAAATTAAAGGAAGATGACGGAGGCAAAGAGTTCACTGCATAGTTAGTACATTTATAAAAGCTCTCACCACTGATCTTTAATGGCAATCTGTCAAGAGACTCTGTGTAACTGAGACTTTCCCCATTGTGAACTGGTGTTATTTCAAATCTCAGGTTGGTATACATTTCCTCCTGTATCCTTAAGCAGGAGGCACCTGTCTATACTTAACTGGACGGTGTTGGGGAGGAAGTGTGAGCATATATGGTACTATGGTTCCTCCCCTACCTCTTTAATTTCTTGCAAAGGTATTTGGCTGTATATTTTTAATTAGGTTTGGGTACAATGTATCTGCTTTTGTTTAATTTGGTTTGTGGTCAGTAAGAAAATTTTAGAGTTCCATTCTATTTATTTCTTTTTTATTATTATTTTTAACTGGGTATATTTCTTTATTTATATTTCAAATGTTATTCTCTTTCCTGGTTTCCTGTCCACAAGCCAACTATCCCAACCCCTATTCCTTCCCCTCCCCCATAAGGGTGTTCCCAGCCCCATTCACCCACCCTTACCACCCCCGCACTCCTACATTCCCTTGTACTGAGGGTCCAAACTTGGCAGGACCAAGGGCTTCTCCTTACACTGGTGCCCAACAAGGCCATCCTCTGCTATATATACAGTTGGAGCCACAGGTCAGTTCATGTATAGTCTTTGAGTAGTGTTTAAGTCCCTGGAAGCTCTGGTTGGTTGACATTATTGTTCTTATGGGGTTGCAAGCCCATTCGACTCTTTCAATCTTTTCTCTAATTGCTCCAACGGAGGTCCAGTTCTTAGTTCAGTAGTTTGCTACTACTGTTCACCTCTGTATTTGACATGTTCTGGTGGTGTCTCTCAGGAGAGATTTATATCCAGTTCCTGTCATCATGCAGTTCTTAGCTTCATCAATCTTTCTAGTTTTGGTGGAGATATATATATATATATCCTTGAGAAACTACTTCTTCAATTTCTTTTTTGTTTCTTTTCATTTTTATTGCATATTTTTAATTTGAAATTTAATTTAATTTCCAGTTTCCCATCCATAAACTGCCTATCCCATTCCCCGCTCTCCTTTCTTCTATGAGGGTGTTCCCTCACCCATCCACCCACCTTCCCACCAAACTGTCCTTACATTCAGCTACACTGGGAGGTGTGTTCAGCCTTGGCAGGACCAAGGGCTTCTCCTTCCATTATCGCCCAACAAGGCCATCCTCTGCTACATATGAAGCTGGAGACATGGGTCTGTCCATGTGTACTCTTTGGATGGTGCTGTACTCCCCGGGAACTCTGGTTGGTTAGTATTGTTGCTCTTATTGGGTTGCAAGTCCCTTCAGCTGTTTCAATCTTTTCTTAACTTCTCCAAAATAGGGACCCCATTCTCAGTTCAGTGGTTGAATGTGAGCATCCACCTCTGTATTTTTCATGCTCTGGCAGAGCCTCTCAGGAGACAGGTATATCAGGCTCCTGCCAGCATGCACTTCTTGGCACCAACAATATTGTTTTATGGCTATATGTATATGGGCTGGATCCCCAGGTCGAACAGTCTCTGGATGGCATTCCCTTCAGTCTTTGCTCCAAACTTTCTCTTCTATGAATATTTTTGTTCCCCCTTTTAAGAAGTACTGAAGCATCTGTACTTTGGTTATCCTTCCTTTTGAGCTTCATGTGGTATTTGGGCTAATATCCACTTATCAGTGAATGCAAACCATGTGTGTATTTTTGTGATTTGGTTACATAAATCAGGATAATATTTTCTAGTTCCATCCATTTGCCTATGAATTTCATGAAGCCATTGTTTTTAATAGCTGAGTAGTATTCCATTGTGAAAATGTACCACATTATCTGTATCCATTCCTCTGTTGAAGGGCATCTGGTTTCTTTCCAGCTTCTGACTATTATAAGTAAGGCTGCTATGAACTTAGTGGAGCATGTGTGCTTGTTATAGGTTGGAGCCTCTTTTTGGATATATGCCCAGCTGCTTCCTCAAGTAGACTATGTCCAATTATCTGAGGACCCTCCAGACTGATTGTCAAAGTAGTTGTAAGAATTTGTAATCCCACCAACAATGGAGGAGTGTTCATCTTTCTCCATATCCTCGCCAGTATCTGTTGTCACCTGAGTTTTTTTTTAATATTTTACCTCATAATTTTATTGATTCTTTTTTTTTTTATTTTTTTTATTATTAACTTGAGTATTTCTTATATACATTTCGAGTGTTATTCCCTTTCCCGGTTTCCGGGCAAATATCCCCCTCCCCCCTCCCCTTCCTTATGGGTGTTCCCCTCCCAACCCTCCCCCCATTGCTGCCCTCTCCCCAACAGTCTAGTTCACTAGGGGTTCAGTCTTAGCAGGACCCAGGGCTTCCCCTTCCACTGGTGCTCTTACTAGGATATTCATTGCTACCTACGAGGTCAGAGTCCAGGGTCAGTTCATGTATAGTCTTTGGGTAGTGGCTTAGTCCCTGGAAGCTCTGGTTGGTTGGCATTGCTGTACATATGGTCACCTGAGTTTTTTATCATAGCTTTTGTGAACGGTATGATGTGGAATCTCAGAATTGTTTTGATTTGCATTTCCCTAATGATTAAAGATGTTGAACATTTCTTTAGGTGTTTTTCAGTCAATTGGTATTCCTTAGTTGAGAAGTCTTTGTTTATCTCTGTACTCCATTTTTTAATAGGGTCATTTGATTCTATGGAATTTTGGGAAAAATATAATATATATATATATATATATATATATATTCTTAGAAGAGTATCATTTTTACTTGAAAGAATCATACAGTATATTCTTATCAGCTTTCTCATATATGAGTGTTATATACAATTTCCTACCTTGTCTCTTCCTCCTCCTCTACCCCCTCATCTAACTTGGCTTTATTACCTAGACCAGTATTACTACTACTGCTGTTGCCACTGCTGCTACTACAGAAACAACAACAACAACAACAACTGCTATTACTACTACCACTATTACTACTACTGCTACTACTACTACTGCACACACTAGTATACATGTAAACACACAAACACAAACACACACACACACACACACACACACACACACAGTACTAAGTCCATTTAGTGATACTTGCTGGTTGATTTTGGTTAGGCTGAGAACTTAGAATTGATGACCTATCAAAGTTAAATATTACTCTAATAAATCAATGCACTAAATATTTAGATTGTTATTCTTTCTTAAAATATTTCTCACATGAATTATTTGGTTCTCAAAAATATTCATTGTGCACATTATAATTCTTGCCATAGTATTTACAGTTTTAGAAGACATTCAGATGTATTAGATAATTTCAGGCTGAGTAAAACACTATAAAAGTATACATTTATACTATTAAAAGTTATCAGTAGAACAGCCATAATTCAAACCAGGATCTCCCTTAATTTTATTCTTCTAAAATCTATTCAGTAGTACTCATCGATTAATAAAATACTGTCAAAAATAATTTTTCATGCGACCTTTCTTAGGGTGCAACTGTTACACTGTACTACACTTAAGTATATTTTCTTTTTTCTCTTTGGTATATGTTTGGGTCCCAAGTCAAATGAAGAGATGTTCATTCACTTCAATAAGTAATATCTACTCCTTGCATAAGTCTGGGAAGGAGTCTTCTGAATCTTGTGAATTTAAGGAGTTTCCTGGTCTTAGTAATTTTCCGGTGTTATCAGAGTATTATAATTTCTCTTCTCTTCCAAAGAATAATGTTTAAATTCAGAGGAAATAGCTGCACAAACAATGTTAGATAGAATTGAGCAGGAATTTCCTAGATATAAAATCATATGAGTAAAGAAATTCTCAAATAAAATCTCAATTTCTTGAAAAAAATTATAGGTCAATGTTGGCTCATTGTCTAGACCCCATCTGCTCATGTTCTCACCTTTTTTTTAAAGATAGTTTAATATTTATTTGTGATGAAATTCCATTTAAAATTGCACTTACAGTAGAGTACAGTGTGAATTTTGAGGTATTTATTTTTTACATAATTCCACAATATGATAGCAAAATTAAAATAAAATTTGCTTAACATTTGGCTTAAGAAACAATTTAATGTGGGCTAATACGATGGGAGAGATGATAAATCAAAGTCATCAAAGAGCATAGATATCTTCACTGTTTTGTATGTACTATGTGTGCATCTATTAAATATTTAATGATACCTACACAAGAGTATGAGTATATATGCAGATTTCAGGGAATATCCTCCATTGTCTTCCTCTTGCTTTGTCATCCATATTATCTTAAGACAAGGTGTCTTACTGACCAGAAGCTGACCTTTATTTTTTATTTTATTTTATTTTATTTTATTTTATTTTATTTTGTATATCTGGCCCAAAGTACTTCGATCTGTCTGCTTACTGCTACCAATGCCTGCCTTTGTATATTGCATTAGCATAGGGGAATTTAACCCATGCCCTTCCCATTGCACAAGTACTTCACACAATGAACTAGCTTCTTAAACAAAAGCTGATTAGATAAGAAAAACAGATTTAAAGTCCAATCTTTTTTTTTTTTTTGATCACATAATAGAAAAAAATCCACTGTTTTTGAAACTATTGAACAGGTTATTTATTTTAAGAGAATTTCATTTTATTGAATTCTTAAATAAATCAATAAAATTAAACATCTCTCCTCTCAGTCACAAAGAAAGAGAGACTTAGTTATGCTAGTTAATCTGTTTCAATTCTAGAAGGCTGAAAAAGAAAAAGAACTGAAGTCCCACAGGTTCTAATTTTTTTTTTTTTATTCACTGGAAAAGAGTATTGTTTCTCAAAAACTCGTAGATTTATTTTCATTAAGAGATATTTGGGCTTATTTCAACTAGGTAAGTAAACAAAAAAAGAGTCACCTAGACACACATTTGAATGGTTGATTATGCATGCATTGAACATGCTGTAAGTCTGGGACTCTGGCCATCATTTCAAAGATGAGATTTGACATGACCTACTAGCTGAGGGAATAAGAAGCTTTAACACTACAGAATAAACTCCCATGCTTTGCAGGTGCCTGTGGGAGATGCATCTATAATTGATTACTCTAGTTCCAGCTGTACTCAGAACGGTGTCAGTGAAGTTAGGAATTATTTGTTGAAGTTAATAAGTGGATAACAGTTAAATCGGCACATCGAGTGAATTTGTGTATGTCTCTTGAATAATATGTTTTACAAGTATGCTTGTCCAAAGTGAGGATATTTATTGATCACAGTATTTACTCTACAGTGATGAGTAAAAAGTTAGTTCAAAGTAAATATGCAGGAATGCACTCAGGGTTTAATTTGTTTTAAAATATATGTCATAACGTCCTCATAATATCTTAGGCAAGATGAGACAATGTATAAAAATAGAGAAGGCTACATTCATAAGTAATTTTTTTATTTCGTTATGAGTCGTTATATTTATCTATGTTCTTAAATTACATACATAGGACTTTCCTACTGGAAAATATAATGGTCATATGGCCCTGAAAATAACTCCACTAAGAATTTATAAACATATATACACATATATGAACATAAACAAATATATGGCATTAGAAATTCATTATGTCATGTCCCCTGAATCACATGCTTGTGTTCCCCATCTATAAATCTATAAGGTCAACATAAGTTAATAAAAACATAATTCAACGCACATTTCTAAAAAAAAAAAAATCTTATTTTGGAAGCTGTTAAAAGATGTACGTGAGGTTAATTTTGATTATACCTTTTACCTAAAATAGATTATCTTAATTATTTTATTATTTATGCAGTCATAATACACATTCGATCTTTTGTTTACATAGTAACCTTACAAAATCCACTATTTGTTTTGATGGATTAATTTATTGTGTGTAGGTGATTATAAATACACGAGTGGCATGTGTATAGTTGTATACATATACATGCCTATGATCAACCTCAGGTGTCTTCTATAATTTCTTCTTCATTTGAATCAGCATAGATTCCAGAAATCCTTGAGGACTGTTTTATTTATATTTCTCTACCATTAATATCACAGGTGTGCATTTTTTAATCCAACTTTAGTTATGCATGCATTCCAATCACTTTACCAACTGAACCATTGGGATCTTCCTTCTACTAGAAATGGTATGTCTAGGATACATCTCTTTCTGACCAGGCACGATTAAAAAAAACACTACAACATAGCCATTTATGAATAGCATTCATTTAAATGGACAGTGAAAGCTCATATTCTTACCACTGAAATGGTAAATTTAGTACCAGCATCATTGGTATCACCTGGAATCTTGTGGGAAGGGAAAGGAAAATATCATACTTAAATTAAAATATACTAAATTTTGTAAAATAGTACAAAGTTATTATTAAAACATTAAAATTTAGAAAATAAGTTGAAAAAGGACATTCATAAAAATTCATAGTGGATTTATTATCAGAGACATATGATCACTGTATTTTCCAGTGCTCTCTTTTGTCAAATAAACTGTAATCAAATCCTATATACCTTGATCAGTAACATGGCACCTTGATTTTCTAATGCATAAGACATTAAATCTAATTTCTTATACAGATATATAATAAATTCTGTAAAGACATAATACCATTTGACATGTATTATTTGCTATGCTTATCAGTATTTTCACTCTTATGAAACAATTAGGTTTATCTCTCAGAATAAATGTGCTGATGTCTCTAGATTAGTTGCAACAATTTAGCATAATCCACATGTTTGATGTCTGTTATGCCTGTTAAATTTTGTAAATATTCAAATAACATTCTGAATTAAAGATTGACAGGAAATGTTTAATAATACAAATAAAAATCTACATTGGAAATAGCTCAATAATTGTGCCTTCTTTAACTTTATTTTTCCTGTGAATGCAATTTTGAAGGATGAGGCACATATTCTTTAAACAGTGATTTCACCATATTTTAGAAGTCCCTTCAAAAATATTTCTGTTTTTATAAGGAAAGATTTTACTTTTTTTTCACAGTAAAATACTATGTATAGAATATCATCTTCTCTGATAATTTTTAAAGGTCATACTGCAGATATATTGTTTTTATTCCAGTGAATAATTATATCACAATTGTGGTTTTGAAGGGATATATACTTTTTATGGCTTGATACTATTAATGTTCAATATATGAAATTTCCAGTATTATCTTATTATTATAGCTCCTGCATTATTCATATATTTAGATGTATTAGCATTTTGATAATCCATTTTCACTGTAAAACATAATAGGTTTAACTTCATATTTTAGAGCTTTAGTGTTTTTCATTTGAATTTGATAAAAATTGCTTTTGGAGGACTAGATATGGGAGGACTAAATGTAATCCTGTAAATTGTAATGTGTTTCTAAAAGTGGAAAAGAACATCAGTTGGAAACTAAAGAATTCCTTGAAACATATGGGCTCTAATTTATAATACTGACTCAATATAGGTTCACTAATTGTGATAATTGTGCTATAGCAATATGGAACATATTAGCAAAAGAAAAAATACAGAGGATGGGATAATTAAATGACTTAAACCATTATAGAACTTCTCTCTGTTTTTCAAATATAAGGTTTATAAACTGCCAAGATATACTTCTTGAGGATTGAAAAAAATTCCAACTCTATCCATTCTTATCACCCTGTACAAAGCTTAAGTACAAGTGGATCAGAGACCTCCACATCAAACCAGATACACTCAAACTAATAGAAGAAAAAGTGGGGAAGAATCTCAAATACATGTGCACTGGGAAAAATTTCCTGAACAAAACACCAAAGGCTTATGCTCTAAAATCAAGAATCAACAAATGGGACCTCATAAAACTGCAAAGCTTCTGTAAGGCAAAAGACACTGTCATTAGGACAAAACAGCAACCAACAGATTGGGAAAAGATCTTTACCAATCCTGTACCTGATAGATGGCTAATATCCAAAATGTACAAAGAACTCAAGAAGCTAGACACCAGAGAACAAAATAACCCTATTAAAAAATAGGGGTACAGAGCTAAAAAAAAGAAAAAAATTTCTCATCTGAGGATTATTGAATGGTCAAAAAGCACCTAAAGAAATCTTCAACATGCTTAGTCATCAAGGAAATGCAAATCAAAACAGCCCTAAGATTCCACCTCACACCAGTCAGAAAGGCTAAGATAAAACTCGGGTGACAGCAGAAGCTGGCAAGGTTGTGGAGAAAGAGGAACACTCTTCCATTGTTGGTGGGATTGCAGACTGGTACAACAATTCTGGAAATCAGTCTGGAGGTTCCTCAGAAAATTGGACACTCCACTACCTGACAACCCAGCTATACCTCTCCTGGGCATATACCCAAAAGATGCCCCAACATACAACAAAGCCACATGCTCCACTATTCATAGCAGCCTTATTTATGATAGTCAGAAGCTGGAAAGAGCCCAGATGCCCTTCAACAGAGGAATGAACTCAAAAAATGTGGTACATCTACACAATGGAGTACTACTAAGCTATCAAAAACAATGACTTCATGAAGTACATAGGCAAATGGAATAGGAACTAGAAAATATCATTGCGAATGAGGTAACCCAATCACAGAAAAACACACTTGGCATGCACTCATTGGTAAGTGGATATTAACCCAATAGCTCAAATTACCCAAGATGCAATCCACAGACCACATGAAGCTCAAGAAGGATGACCAAAATGTGGATGCTCCCACTCCTTCTTAAAAGGGGAAATGAAATATCCATAGAGGGTATATGGAAGCACAGTTTAAAACATCGACTGAAGGAACACCCATTCAGAGCCTGCCCCACATGTGGCCCATATATATATACAGCCACCAAAACTAGATAAGATTGATGAAGTTAAAAAATGCATGCTGAAAAGGACCAGATACAGATGTCTCCTGAGAGACACATCCAGAACATGTCCAATACAGAGCTTAATTCGAGCAGCAAACCACTTAACTGAGAATGGGAATTCAAGGAAGGAAAGAAAGAGATGAAGGAGCTTGTAACCTCATAAGAACAACAATGCCAGTGGCTATTAGTCCAAATGCTTGAATTAACCTAGATGCACAGAACACATGAAACTCAAGAAGGATGACCAAAATGTGAATCCTTCACTCCTTCTTTAAAAGGGAAAGAAGAATACCCTTGGCAGGGAAGAGAGAGGCAAAGATTAAAACAGAGGCAGAAGGAACACACATTCAGAGCCTGCCCCACATGTGGCCCATACATATACAGCCACCCAATTAGATAAGATGGATGAAGAAAAGAAGTGCAGGCTGACAGGAACCGGATGTAGATCTCTCCTGAGAGACACAGCCAGAATACAGCAAATACATAGGCGAATGCCAGCAGCAAACCACTGAACTGAGAACAGGACCCCCATTGAAGGAATCAGAGAAAGGACTGGAAGAGCTTGAAGGCCTAGACCCTATATGAACAACAATGCCAACCAACCAGAGCTTCCAGGACTAAGCCACTACCCAAAGACTATACATGGGACTGACCCTGGGCTCCAACCTCATAGGTAGCAATGAATAGCCTAGTAAGAGCACCAGTGGAAGGGGAAGCCCCTTGGTCCTGCCAAGACTGAACCCCCAGTGAACGTGATTGTTGTGGGAGAGGGTGGTAATGGGGGGACGATTGGGAGGGGAAGCCCATATACATGGGTAGGGGAAGAGGTTAGGGGGATGTTGGCCCGGAAACCGGGAAGGGGAATAACAATCAAAATGTAAATAAGAAATACTTAAGTTAGTAAACATAAATATAAAGGAAAAGAAAAGAAAAGAAAAGAAAAAAGAAAAGAAAAGAAAAGAAAAGAAAAGAAAAGAAAAGAAAAGAAAAAGAACAACAATGTCAAACAACCAGAGCTACCAGGGACACAAGCACTAAGGAAAAACTATACATGGACTGACCCAGGGCTCCAACTGCATGTGTAGCAAAGAATAGCCTTGTTGGGGCACCAGTGGAAGCGGTCCTGCCAAGGTTGGATCCCCAGTGCAGGGGAGTATGGGGGTGGGCAGTAAGTGGGATGGGTAGGGGGAATACCCGTATAGGGGAGTGGTAGTGGATGGGGCTTATGGACAGGAAACCGGGAAAGGATTAACATTTGACATATAAGTAAAGTTATATATCTAATAAAAATAAAATTAAGTTAAATTTTAAAAAAAGAAAAATTTCCAACTCTAAAAAGTGTCTTCTTTCTCTATTCTTGGCCTCATCTTTGGTTTTCATTATTATTCATGTATACTTACTATAAAATCTGAAATAATAAATCATGAAAGAGAGATACTGTGCATCACTATACATCTGAGTATACAATTTAAAATGCAAGAGTGATATTTTAAATATGCAAATATATCTTAACTTCAATTTTTATTTGCTTATGTACATTAGAGTGAAATATTGATGACACCTTCAATGTTAAGTATAGAAAACTTTGCCCTAAACTCTTTACATATTTTGTGGACAATTCTAAGCAAATAGCAATGAATGAATGGTAATAATGTGGTTTGAGTTATATTAAAAAATAATGTTTATTCAATAGTCTCCTTTTTCTTTGTGGGGCAATATTTGTCTGAATAAAAGTTATCAAGAGTTATATTACAAATACCAAAAGACCATTTTTATCTCATCTCATAAATTCACTTTCAAATGTTAATTTTTTTTCAAAATCTGTTGAACCAAACTTATTTGTGATTGTTGCTGTGGGCCTCTTGATGTGTGAACAAATTTGATTGAGAATGAGGTCAAACAATTTTATTAATTGCATGATGTAAGAGTCTTCTTTCTGCCAATAAATGTCTACTGCTTATAGAACCTTGCTGAAAAGACTCATAGCTTTATAACTTTCTTTTTTCATTTTTCTCCTTTTAATGAAAATATACCATTTTCTCATAATTTATATTCTGATGACAAATTCCTCTCTTTCTCTACTCTGCCCAACCTCTTCCAGACATAGCCTCAATCCAACCCTCTCTGTTTCTCATTAGAAAGCAATCAGAAAAAAGCTTCCAAGTGGTAACAACTACACATGGTAAAATAAAATATAATAAGATAAAGGGAAAACCATCATAATGAAGTGCATTTAACAATTACAACAGAAGAAATGGAATCCCAAGGGTAGGCAGAAGAATCAAAGACCAATCCATTAATATATTCAAGAATCCCCTGAACACCTTATGTTACGAGCTATAATATAAATGCATAGGAATTGGTCCCAACCTGTGTTGTCCTTGTTCTTGCTGCTTCATTCTTTATGAGTTCATAGACTATCTGCATAGTTGACCCAGAATCCCTTGTTCTTCTGGTGTATTCCATTTCCTCTGACTTTCATATTCTTTCTGATTCCTTTTTCTCAGGGTTCCCTAAGTTTTGCGGGGGGGGGGGGAAGATTAGAGACATCTCATTTAGAAATGAGAGTTACAAGGACTTCTCCTCTGCATGATGTCTGGTTGTAGATCTGCATTTGTTCCATCTCCTGTCTGTGAGAACTTCTCTGGGTAAGGTATATCTTAGTATAACTGTTATTTTTTTTTCTTTTTAAAGACCCAATGTGTTAACTTTTACACTGTATCTCTGGGCTATCTAAACTCTAGTCTTGACCAAGAACAAATAGTTTCTTTAAAGAATCTTTTACTGCAATAGATTTCCATATGGCCCCTCCAGTGTCACTTAACTTTAGCTGTCAATCCCAGTATTCTGTAAGTTACCCCTACTTCTTGCTTTTCTGTTTAATCCTCCTGTTCCCATTCCCCACTGTCTGTGTATAAAAATATGCTGTACTTCACTTTCATTGGGAAATCTTTCTCAGATCATCAGTGCCAAGTTTCATTTTTGTGCCCTCTAATTTCTGATTGCACAGAGTACAGCATGCCTATGAAAGACTTAAAGCTAACAACCACTTATAAAGGAATAATTCGTATTTTTATTTTATGGGTCAGGGTTAACTCACACAGGGTGAATTTTTTTCTAGTTCCATCCATTTACCTATGAAACACTTGTTTCTAAAATATACAAATAATAATCTTTTGGGGAAATGTACTGCATTTTCATTGTCCGTTCTTTTCTTGGTATATATCTAAGGTTTTTCTAAATCTAGATATTATGGATAAAAAGAAGGGAAGATTGTTGTGTGTTTTTATTTGTTTTGTGTGTGTGTGTATGTGTGTGTGTGTGTGTGTGTGTGTGTGTGTGTAACATATAGTAAGAGGTACAGCAGGTGATCCGGGTCTGGGTCTGGGTCTAGGTCTTTAAACCAAAACATTAATTTTCATATTGGCTGTAAAGGTTCATACTTCTACCAACAATGACATTCTAGTTTCCACACATTCTCAGCAGCAGGAATTGTCATTTGTTTTATTGATCTTGGCCATTTTGCCAGATGTAAAATGAAAACTCAAAGAGGTTTTGATTTGTGTTTTCCTCATGACTAAGGGTTTTGAGCATTTACTTGTTTTCAGCTACTTAGGCTTCTGCTTTATTTAGTGCTTTACCCAGTTTTTAATCGGGCTATTTGTGTTATCTAGATGGCCAGGTTTTTATTTTCTTTTTAAGTTTAGATATTAACCCTCTCTCGGTTGACTAATTGGTATCAGTTTTTTTCTCATTTACAGACTGACATATAGTCTGAATGATATCATTCTTTCCCACACAGGTGCATTTCAGTTTTGTGAAGTCCCATTAATATCTCAAATATTATTTCTATTTTTATACCCTATAAGATTGTAGGTATCTGGTCTGAAGTTGAGGTACTTGGTACATCTGGAGTTGACTTTTGTGCCTGGTACTACATATGGATCTGTTTTAATGTTCTGCATGGAACCATCTAGCATGGCTGGCACAGTTTGTTGAAGAGGCTGTCTTTTTTTTTTTCACCCAGTATATATTTCTGGCTTCTTTGCCAAAAATCATAGGTGTGGTCGGTATCTTCTATTAGATGACATTTAACAATGTATCTATTTTCAGACCAATACTGCACTGTTTCTGTTACTTAGTTCTTTGAAATTGTGAAGAGTGATTCCCCAGCAATTCTTTTATTATTTGGTATTATTTTAGATATCCTATTTTTTAATTCTATATAACGTTCAAATTTGTCCCTTCAATTCCTGAGATGAATTATGTTTTCATTCAACAATAAAATATAACAAGATGTCTTGGGGTTAATAGAACACAGTTACCATTAATTATATTTAACTTGAAAAAGCAAGAAATATAAAGCTCAATGTCATTTAATAAGTTTAAATCCTAAGTGTAGCCTCATGTGTGGTTTTTACATTTCAGCCACTAAAATAAACTACTTCAACCTCAACCACTCATTCATTTATGCTTTCTCAAAGGAAAAAACATAATGCCAAGAGTACAGTCGCAAAAATAAAATTAATAAATGGGACTTCACAAAACTGAAATGCTTCCGTTTGGGAAAGAGTGATGTCATTCAGACTATATGACATCAATGAGACATCTGAAGTTAATAGAGTATATAAATATGTTTAAAAACATTTATGAGCTCTCTAGAACTTAACCGTTAGAAAGCACATTTAGCTGATAATTAGTGGCCTGTACAACTTGTTCTTACCCATCCCCACTTTTAGTAAACTCTCGGTATTCAGTTCAAAGGGATAATCACAATAAACTATGAGACAGAGATTCCTCCCATTGAAATTTAAATTTTTGGCAGTATTGTTCTCACTTCAGGAATATATGACAACTGATGTATTGATAAATCTGTAGTTAACTTTAATCACTGCTACAAGACTACATATCACTTTGAAAAGTTCTTTAA
Source organism: Rattus rattus (assembly GCF_011064425.1). NCBI lineage: Eukaryota > Metazoa > Chordata > Mammalia > Rodentia > Muridae > Rattus > Rattus rattus. The sequence goes on from NC_046156.1 coordinate 161,154,007, forward strand.
GAAAGGAGATTACAGATCAAACTAATTCATTTTAATGGTGAAATTTGGTGGGTTTCACATGTACATTTCAGTAACTGGCATTATCTTAAGAATGGACAATTTCTGTAAAATAATAGCTTATGGTTGATGTATGCAATAAAGATAAAAAATGAGGTTAGATTTTCTGAGCATTTTCCTTATCCCCAAACTCTTTCCCACAAGAGCATGGAAATCTCCAGAAGAGAATAAAAGTGACTTATTTGATAATAGTTCTATCTTTCAGAACAAGAAATTCTAGAATAATCTCTGAAGTTATATTGCTATAAGAGGAAAAATTCTCAGTTCTGAGGTACCATTTAAAAAGCAAAAACTATTTCACAGTAGAAAGTGCTCTGAGATTCAACTCACATTTAATCATCCTCAGATATATAGACCATTTATTATAGTGCACACACAGAATAAAGTGCTGTCTTCAATGTGTACATTAAGGCGGAAGTCTGTATTACCACTGTCTTACAGTGTAGATAAGATAATGTCAGCTGACAAAGCATTTACAATGTCATTCCATTAGTGCCAGACAGATAGGACAAGATGAAGTAAAATGACAGTGGTTTAGAGGAAACACACAAAACCCACAAAAGTAGGATACTCAGAGTAGCTTAAAAATTATAAAATGAATCATAATTTTAATTCATGCACTGTGATTTATCTAGGAAAAGATATAGGCAGTCTGAGGAGTGAATTTTAGATACAGACAACTTTTAAAATAATTCTCAGCTAGTTGATTTATTTCTTTAAAATGCAAAGAAAGATAGATTCTGATTCCTAGAATATTGTATACAGTATACTTTTAGTTGTACCTGTTTCTCTAAATACATTTATTGAAATGCTGTCTTTCATGTAATGATATTAGGAGTTTGACTTCCAGGATGTGATTAGGTTTTGCTGGTGAAGCCTGACAATGATATTAGTCCCTTTACAGGAAAAACTGGAGAATTGTACCCCACAACTTCTTGGCCTTCTTTATGGAGTAATCAAGAGGAGAGTTCTCATCAGAACCTACTCAAAAGTACAGAAGTGTGAAAAATAAATATTAGTCTTTAGCCAACATGTCTTATATTGATTTTCTTAGGAAAGACTAAGAGACAAACACACATTGTAATTTAAAAGCCCATTTCTATTATTTCCAAATTGACTGTAATATTTATATATAAATACTAGAAAACACTAAGAGCTAATTAATCTGACAGAATATAAATTTAAATAATGTACAGGAAAATAAATTTTGTTTTGTAAAGTCAAAATTTAAATGAAGTTTTTTAAGCCTGTTTTGCACTTGATAATACAATATGTAAATTACACTTCAGGCCAATTAATTGACCACTTTTAGGTCAATGACACTTGGAGTAATGGAAATAAAAGAAGTTCCTTTGTAACTTAGTGCTCAATCTAACATTTAAAAGTATGAGCATTCTCCAAGATACTTAAAATGAGTTCTTATTTAATCTAACTTTTATCTTTTTCAATTTATTCTGACTATATTGAAGATGGTCTGTATTCGCTTCTCTGTATATAAAAGCAAGCAAAATATTAATACTATGTCTTTTCTTTTTTAGGAATTTATTATGGCTTCTGGTTTATTAATATTCATAGATTATTACTTCATTTACAAGAGTTTAACTATTCTACTCTCTCTCCAATTCCTTCTAAGTCCTCCTTACTAAAATTCTTCTCTTCTTTATCATAGACTATATGTATGTGTATATATATATGTATATATATATCACAATATGTAGTTATATACATTATATATAATATATATTTATATATAATTATACATAATTTTATATATACACACATAAATATATACATATATAGAGAGATACAGCAGATAACCATATATATACATGAATATATGTATATGTCCTTTTAATATTGCTTACATACATGCAATTTGAGATAACCAATTTTTATTGAGTATAGTATCCTGGGACTTGTCTATACTTAGGCATCTTTTCCAACAACCAATAATTTCTTAAAACTTTTCATATTGTTTAAGTTATTGTGAAATTTTCCAAGAATACACTAGCATGTCAAATGGTAAAGCATTTGTTCAGTTCTTCTTTGGCAAAGATAATGTTGAGATATCAGTGTTATTTTACATGCCATTATATGTAATACTTTCTATTCTATCAGACATTCTAGTCCCTTAAATGGAACACCCTTCCTTTTAAATGTTTTTATTTAATTAAAAGCTGAAATTATGTTAAGTTCTCAATTCCTTGTCTCTTTGTTTTATTTTTAACAACTAAAATTTTATTTTTGAACCCATTCTTTGATATGAAATCCAACTCCTTTCTCTCCTCTAACTTACCAATTTAACTTCTTTTATTAACTTTGGGCAACTATGATAACGATTATTTTTCCCATGAACACCCCATATTCAACAGAAAAAATCTACCTTGGAAGAATACTGAAATAACAGACATAAAAAAGGAGACATAACAACAAAGACTGATGATATTTAAAAAAAATTAGGTCTTACTTCGTTGGATGATTTTCTAGACAATTACCACTTACCAAAGTTAAGAAAAGATCAGGTAAACTATATAAGTAGTCCCACAACATATAAAGAAGTAGAAAGCAGTCGTTAGAAGTCTTACTCCCCCAAAAATCATTCCCAGTGTCAGGTGGTTTTAGTGTAGATTTCTATGAAATATTCAAAGGTAATAATAATAATACTCATACTATTCAAGAAATAAGACAGATAAACAGTACCTAATTCATTTTATGAAGCCACAGATACCGTGATACCTAGACCACACAAAAAATGACTTCATGAAATTCATAGAGAAATGGATGGAATTAGAAAATATTAACCTGAGTGAGGCAACCCAAACACTAAAGAACACATATAGTATGTACTCACTGATTGATGGATATTAGCCCAACAGCTCGAATTACCCAACATTTAATCCACGGACAACATGAAGCTCAAGAAGAAGGTCAACCAAGGTGCAGATGGTTCAATCATTCTTAAAAGGGAACAAAAATACTGATAGGAGGAGATATGGAGAGAAAGTTTGGAGCAAAGTCTGAAGGAATGCTCATTCAGATCCTGTTCTACCTGGTGATCTAGCCCATATACATACAGCCACAAAACCAGGCAATATTGCTGATGCTAAGATGTGCATGCTGACATGAGCCTGCTACGGATGTCTCCTAGAGGTTTTGACCGAGCCTTATAGAAACAGATTAGGAGTGCTTATAGCAAACCATTGGACTGAGAATGGAGACCCCAATGGATGATTTAAAAAAAGGAATGAAGGAGCTGAAGGTGTTTGCAACACCATAAGAATAACAATACAAACCAACAAGAGTTCCCAGTTATTAAACCACTACCTAAAATTTGCTCACGATAGAGCCTTGGTTCCAACTGAAAATGTAGCAGATGATGGCCTTGTTAGGCACCAATGGTAGGGGAAGCCATGGGCTCTGCCAAGGCTCGACCCTCCAATGTTGGGGAATGTCAGGAGGGATCTAGGAAAGAGTAGGAGTTTTGGGGGGGGGCACCTTTATTGAAGAAGGGTGTTGGGGGATGAAAATGAAATAGTAGGATATGGATAGGATACCAGTAAATAGGTTAATATTTGAAATATATATATATATATATACATAAATACATAAATATTTATGTATATATTTCATTATTTATATACATATCATATATATGTATATATATATATATATCCAATAAAAAAAGAAAAAGAGAGAGTTCTGCTAACAGCCTTCAGTTGCAGATGTAGAACTACTCTCAGATCTGCCTGGATCATGCCTGCCTGGATTTTGCCATGTTCCCACCTTGATGATAATGGACTGAACCTCTGAACCTGTAGAGTCCTGGACACTTAATCAAAGCTGAGCTGAGCTAAGGAGTTGGGGATAAGAAAGCCACTCAGGCCAGAGGACTGACGTTCCCAAACACCTGTCATGAGACACTTTGGTAAAGCTACATGGGAGAGAAATTCAACCTAATCTCCTTGGCCTGCTTTAGTGTACTGGAGCAAGGGAGACCCCAGCAGCAGCAGCTCTGGGTCCACAGGAAGGAGGAAGCTTTTGAAAAGTTCACCTCTGATGGACAAAAAACTGTTGACAGGACTGGGCTCAGCAACAGTGTGGAAGGAAGAAAAGAGCCTCCAGTCCTAATACTACATGAAAATGCCCACAGAGGAAGCTCTTATCATCTCGTCTGAGCCCCTTCAGGAGGGCACGTGATCAGATACCGAATGAAGAATCTTTAAGGAGTCCCTGATGATAATATCTTGCTGGAGCCTGAACCTCGCTGATTCTGGCCCACAGCTCCCTGCTCCCAAACCCCGTGGGAGAGAGAGGCATAGACAGGTGGGCACTCCTGAGACGGAAGGGCAGGAGAGACCTCCAGTACTGCCCACCCTTGCCCACATCCCTGGCACAAGAAGAAACTGTGCGGGCCTCTGGGAACAGGAAGATAAGGGCACTGAAGCCGCAGGTACCCTGCAGTTCAGACTGCGACCAGATCTGAAGGGACCCGGACAAACTGCTCCCTACACCAAAATCCTATGGGAAGGAGAGCTAGACCTTCAGAGGGGCGGACACGCCTGGGAAGCCAGAACAGACTACTCTCTGCCCACATTTCTGACTCTAGAGGAAAACGCCTAGCGTGATCTAGGCCTCCTGTGCACAGGGACCCAAGAGAAGGCAGGGTAGGCCCTTCTGGTTGCTGCTATCACAGAGAGCTGAAACCCAGCACCGAGGAACGACTTCAGGCCTCAGACAAGAGGAAAGACCAACTTTTCTGCTCCAAGTGACCTGCATGGTGGACTCAGGACACACGCCCACAGGAACAGCTGAAGATCAGTAAACAGGAAAGACTACACACCTGAAAGCAGAGAACTCTGTTCCCATAACTAACTGAAAGAAAACAGAGTGCTCCACCACCCAGCCATCCCAGCATCTCCCTATGATGGGGCTTGACTTTCACAGGACCAAGGGCCTCCCCTCCCATTGACACCAGATAAGGCCATCCTCTGTTACATATGCAACTGGAGCCACAGGTCCCTCCATGTGTACTCTTCAGTTGGTTCTTTAAATATATTAATGTGGTGGCTACTTACCAAACTCCCCCCCCCAACTCCCTGTGTCCCTTCCTACCAAACTTTGATATTACTTCACTTTATCATGTTTTTTGTTTGTTTTTACATTATTCCCACCCTACCCGATTCATGTTGAGCAGTGATACCTGAGAGTAGGTCATGCCCTGGTTTGTAGTCAATTTACCATGTTTTAAAGGAAACTCATTTTCTTTCTCCACACGGCTATCAAATTGCAGTACCTGCTCACTGTTCTTGAGAGTTTATGTCTGCCTTCTGAGTTCTGTACTGATATTTTTGTCTGGTGGTAGCTTACATAGGTGTTAACACGATGTCTCAATCACTGTGAATTTATCTGCTCATCTGTCATGTTGTGCCTGGAAGCACTTTCCTTGATGTTATCTGCTGCCTCTACCTCTTAAAATCTTTCTGCTCTCTCTTCATCACAGAATCTGAAGCCCTGGCTGTTTGGATGTATTATGAATGTTGAATTTAGTGCTAAGCACCCAAGAGTTTTTTAATTCCCTGCTTCTCAACCACCGAACGAGACTCTGTTAATTGTCAGCTACTGCAAGTAGTTTTTTTCTCTGAGGAATGGGTTGTCTATGATTTCTGATCTTTGAATATAGCCATGTGCCCTTGATAATAATTTAACCCATTTCCACTTAACAAAATAATAGTATTTGGCTTTTCCTTAAAATCTATGACTTATCTGCACAACAGTTTTCACTAACAGTAATTTGTTCACGATCTGTCTCATAGAATGGGTCATATATACAAGGTAGCTGTTTGCCACCATAATAAACAGACTGTTATTTCACCACTGGATATTGAGGTATTTCTGAGATAGTTATGACTTACCAAGGTTGAGTATTTTCTCCTCTTCCACCTTTCATAGTACCTTTCAGCACCATGCATACTAGACCATAGGTTCCGAATGATTAGAAGTCTTCATTTCCTCATGATCTGTGACTGAATTATGCCATTTCTTCAGCAATACGGCATGGCTCAGCAGTTATGGACACTGAACTGCAGAATTTTTATAAGATGTTTTGAAATCATTCAGTGTATCACAGACTGGCCACAGTACTCTGCACAATGGATTCCTCTGTCTAAAGAGTGACATATTTGACACCCATAGTAAAAATGAACTTACATTCAAGCAATGGAATAACTATGAGGTTTCTGACATTTAAACCTTTATGATTCCCTCCTCCCCTATTCTCTGTTGATCCTAATCTGTCTTTCTAGATATTCTCTATAAAACCTTTCTTAATCTTACCCCCTTTCTAATTTATCACAGTCATTATTACTATAAAAACACTTTTCTGTCAAATTTTATTCTGCTTTGTAAAACTTAGTACTAAAGATATTCTCATAATGGAAATATTTCTTTACCCAAGTGCCTCACGTGTAGCTGCTGCCTTGCTTCTGCTTTTTATCATATGAAAACCTGCTTGCCACATTAACCCCTTGCTCTGGCAGACCGCTAGGCACAGACACTTTTTAATTGTTTTATAGATGCATCCCTGCCAAATACCTCCATTTTCATGTTTCTCTCAACCTACTTCCTACCCTTGGACAGTCTAACCCTGTAGCAATCAGTTATGTATGTAGGACTTGTTCAAACATATCTAGAGACATCTACCAAAGTGAACCAATTTTGAGTTGCTCCAGTTTAAACTGGCTACTGGCAACACAAGTGGAGAAGTCACAGCTGCAACAGCTGTAATCAAATTGAAGGCATCGCATGCTTTTCTTAACCGTGAACGTAGACAGTACTCTTTATATATTTCAGTTAAGTCTGCACGTGTCTTCTTTGCTATGTAAGATTCATAAAATCAATCAAAGAACATGCTAAGCAGCACCATCCATTGTTGAAAGTTTTAAAAATGGGTCTTTTAAACCACGTATTTCTGCTGCTTGTGCACCTAATTGCTCTGTTAACTTTATCTGCTGTTGATCCCCATACAGAGTGTCTTGCCACAAAGTACATGTATCTTGATTTTTTTAACTACTCAGCAGTGCTTTCAAAGATTGTAAAAATCAAGCAAATACATTAAAAGTAATGTCAACCTTAAATGGTCAGGTTCATCGGATTGAGTCAACACGCATTTTTTTTTTTAATGATCTTAGAGTTTCAACTTTTTCTTTAAAACATTTTTATTGGGTATTTTTATTTGCATTTCAAATGTAATTCTGTTTCCCAGTTTCCCAGACATAAGCCCCCTATCACATTCCCTTCCCCTTCTATAAGGGTGCTCACCTCCCCATTCACCTTTTCCTCCCCCATGATATTCCCCTACACTCGGGTCAATCTTTGGCAGGACCAAGGGCTTCTTCTTCCATTGGTGCCCAACAAAGCCATCCTCTGCTACATGTGCAGTTGGAGCCAAGGGTGAGAGCTGAAGGGGCTTGAAACCCCACAAGAACAACAATGCTAACCAAGTAGAGCTCCCGGGGAATAAATCACTACCCAAAGACTATATACATGGACTGACTCGTGGGTTTAAACTCTTAAGGGGGAAAAATAGGTAGCTAAAAATTGTTTTTGGAAGCAAAAAGCTATTGAGAAAGGCACTCCCTCCCTTGCATTATGTTTATCTTCAATTATAAAATACCAAAATCTATGATCCCCCTTCCTCTGAAAGAGGATGGTTATTTCTTCAGTTAAGTTAGCAGGAAAGAATTACCTGAAGCAATGTCACTTGGTTCTTAATCTACATGAGGAACACAATTCAGGAGCGTTATCCATGTCTATGACATTTGCAACTGTTCTTCAATATTGCTTGCAATTTTCTAAAATTATAGAAATAGGTAATCCACATATAATCATAGTAACTAACATTCAGATGAGATTACACACACACACACACACACACACACACACACATAAACACACCTTGAAGATCTTGAAAAGTGGCTGATCATGAGAGTTGTTTATCAATAATTTAATATTCTTTTATCATTCCACAGGGATATTTAGACCCCCTTCACAAGATCAACTTCAGAACAAAGATTGACTATGTGAATTTCTTTTCCATGATGCACTTGTCTTTTGCTCCATAACTCTGCCAGTAACTATGATGACAGGTTCCCATCTCTACAGGTATCTCTTTTAAGGTTTTTATTCCAAACTAAAGCATTCCATTTTTTTCTTCATATTTAATCTCCATCTTAATCTCCTCTCTCTTCTTCCGCATCACCCCCCAACTCACTCTCTCTCTCTCTCTCTCTCTCTCTCTCTCTCTCTCTGTGTGTGTGTGTGTGTGTGTGTGTGTGTGTGTGTGTTGTACCAGTAAATGTTGGAGAACTATTTGCAGACATCAGTTCTGTTCTTCTATCAGTAGAGTTCTAGGGATTAAAATCAGATTACAGGTCTGTCAGCTAGTTAATTCCTTTAGATGCTAACCTTCTTACCTTACCTGTTATAATATTCTTCTCAATACATGTTATTTCTCACCTAAACCTTTATTTGGATTTCTTTTCTAGTACTATTTAATTTTCTGAAACAACAGACTCATCATTATTATCTCAAGCAACTGGTATACTTCTGACAACACAGGAAATAACTGTATTTATTCACATACATTGTTCTTATTTCTGATGGGTACCGGAAATCTTTTATTATTTGACAAGTTATAATATTAATAAAACGTGAGTATTCAAAAGAACATTTAGAAGTTTGTTCCCATGGCCTTCATCTGATAAGTAAATAAAAATAATGGCATATTTACTACTTCTATTGAATTTGAATTCAATTTTTTCTCACTGAAAAACAACTGAACAAATACTGATTCATTGTAACTAAAGTTTAAAGTTAAACTTGAAGAATCTGATATTCTACTGCTATATCTCTTCTGGAGAGTGTATAAATTCTAATTTATCATAAAGATAAATTGGATGATATTTTCTGTATATGTGATCATTTTCATAAGAGAAGTTGAGACGTATTTGGTAACTACTGATGATACACCAGATATGAGATAAAGGAGAAATTCTCGAGTATCCAACATCAAATGTGTCCAATCTGTGAAAAGATAACCAGATTTTCTTTTATTGTTCTTTATCTAGTTCCTTTTTGTTTCTTTACTTTTTTATTGGCAAAGGAAAATGCTACCATATCAAGAGACTTCTATTGCCTTTCAAGTATTAAAAGGAACTCAAAAAATTGAAGTGCTTCTCTAATGCTTTCATCCTATGTAGAACAGTTGACAAGCAACTCATTAGGCTGAAAAACAGCTAATGTCCCCCACCACAAGCATGCTTTGCAGAGACAGTGGATATTCTAAAGACGGATTATTGAGAAACTGTTTTAAAATATTTGTAGAAGCATTATGCTCTCTAGAGACCCTAGTCTTTCTCTGCTTGGCTGACTTAATTCAAATTTTTCTAAATCTATTCATGCCGTCATAGGAGTTTCATTTCTGTTGTAGCATTGAACATATATTTCACAATTTCTTCATCCACTGAGCAGATAATTCACATTTAAATCTTACTCTTTGCTGTGCTACTTTGAATAAAGTTGTGTGAATTTTAGTGACTCTCCTTAGTGAAATCCCACACTGAAAATCTAGAAACAGAATATGTAGATACTTTTGAATAGACATTTTTGAACTTTAGTAGAATTATAATAACTTAGATCTTTATATGGCTAATTTTAAAATAAATTCAAAGCGAGAATGCATATTTAATTTTTAATTTCAATACCTGGTTAGAAGATAATTTTGTCATTTGGTAAAATCTTTGGAAGACGATATTCCCTATAATTTTTAATAGTTAAAATATTCCTTAACAACCTATACACAGTTGATGTTTCATATAGAAAAATAATCGTTATTATTTAAACTTATTTCAAAAGGTAATAAGAAATAAAACAACTCTTTCTTATGTGTATGTACTTTTATGTACTGAAATGATTATTTTGTTGAGGGTTTCTTTTTTCCCCTCATGCTGTAGTAAATCAGCGCCTACTTTTGCTCAAAATAACCACTGATAATTTTATCACAATGAAATCCCAGTGTAATTCAGGATACCTCCATAAGATGGTGGTGTTTGGAAATTCAGAGCCATTAACCCCTCAAACTAGTGCAACTTGAAGAAACCAAACTGAATTCTCAAAATATCAAAAGTTGTTAGGTTGGAAATTATAGGAAGTTACATGCCATTTTGGAAAAGTTTTAAAATGGCTGTTCAAATCCTGAGTCTGATATCCCTCTGATCATTGTCTGTGTTTCCCCTTGGTAGCAATCATGAATTGATTTAACTTGGATTTGAAACTGAACTCAGACTTCCCCCGTTGCTCTATTAGTGCTTGTCCAGTTTCCAAGAAGTTCCTGCCAAATCAAACTTTGAGTAAAGCCAGGAAAGTGTCAAAGACTTTCTACTAACCCCATGCCTGCTGAAAGGGTTTCTTTCAAATAATGATCAGAATCTCTATCTAAGTGACAGGAGAGACACATGCCTATTCCTAGAGCCTTCGTCAGATCACAGGTGATAGAAGGTCTTTGAAAGTCTGTTCTTCAGTACAGCAGTCATGTAACATCACCAACAACAGTCATTCTCCTCACAAAATGATCTCATGCTTTAAATCCAATTCACTTTCAATCCTTATAAAACTTGTAGGATACTATAATACACTTGTAAATTAATTGTATTGAATTAAGTCAATTTAAATGTTACAGTAAAATGCTAACAAATGTCTGTATGTTCAATAGGAATGTGTGAAAGTGTGCTGGAATGAGCATGCAGTATTTAAACAGATTGTGTATGTGTGCTCTGGCTCTGATTGCCATGTTTGAATAGTAAGATCTTATTCATTGAGCCATTTTCTAGTCTGCACTGGATTCCACTTCCAACATTTCTTTTTAATATTAAATTTCTTTCTAATATTGAGACATTCTTCTCCCTATAAGAAATTCAATTTTTAATCTCTTTTTAACTCATGAAAATACAAAAAAATACTCAGAGTTGTTTCATTCTCAAGATTTCTTTGACATTATTTCTGACCTTCACTTTTCTACGTGACATCAATATCTTTAAGACTATAGTTATTTTTCACATAGTGGTTTTCTCAACATGTTAATAATAACAAAGAACATAGAGACAGGGAATTCCTTGAACAAGTTTGCTAACTTAACTATGCATCATCTAGAATGGTGTTACATTGAAAGATTATGACAATTATAAACGAAAAATGATCAAGAATTCTCCTTGTATCAAGCCCAAACCTCTACATTCATGACACATATATACAAGAACTTGCACATACATGTTCATGCCTTACATGGGAACATGCATACAAACATATTATACATACATATAAATTTGTAGAAAAGTTACACGGCATCCACTTATTAACAAAAGGTTTTATTAACATGTGGGAAAGTATTTCATCCCTATATTATTTGTCTATAAATATTATAATATATTACTATGCAGATACTGATTTTGAACAGCACTTATATATTATATTATAGTTTGTATATCAGAAATACAAAATTATGTGTCTTCATAGCCATAGATAGTTACGTGGTCTTTAGGGAGACATGTACTTCTTGGCCTATTTCAGCCTATACGTTTAGTCTGTAGTGGTTGGCCTATGCTTCCATTACTCCTTCTTCCAAACAATTTTTTTCTTGTACTCCCATCTTTCTAGTTCTTTCTCTTATATATTTCAGTTTATGTTTTCAAAACATTGTGCATAAAGTGGGTCCAGCCCAATCATCTACATATTGTAAGTGCGATTGTGCTAAACAGCCTGAAGTGTATATGATATCCTATTTACCATCTTACATGTGTAGAAAGTTATGTAGGTAAGTGATAAAAAGGAGAGGAGGACATTTCCACATGTAAATAAGTATTAAAGAAATGCTCCCTGTTTGCCAAGTAAAGATTTTATATTGGTCAATTCTCTTTAATCAATCCACAAGCGGTGGTGAATATTTATAAGCTTAACACTCATCAATCCAAGCAAGCGAACCTATAATTGAGTGGCTAAGAAGGAAAGAAATAAATGAATACTTAAAGCTTGGAAGATCTAATTTAGCAAAGAGAATAATAATCTCTGTATGGGTTATCACTTAACCAACTCTGGATGTCTGTATATTGTTCTTGGTTTGCTGCATAACTGAAATATTTTTGTCTATTACAGACATATACAAGATTGTGTTTTAATGATGTCTAAAGAAGATCTGTTATCTTGTACTAAAATCAGGAGAATGATCAGACAATTATTACATGGTTTGCATTTCTAAAATATAAAAGGACCTTGCATCTAGAAGAAACCAGATAGGAACAGATAATAATGCAAAGAAGAAATTAAATATATAAAGATTATGATATATTACTTATATAATTAATATTTTCATATATAATATTTGCATGTTTGCAAATATTAAACAAACAGAAAACACAGGATTAAAAGGAAAAAAATTGGCAAAAAATGAGGATGAAATTAGTTTCCAGAAAACAGAGATGTTATGTCAAATAGATTTGAGCGGTCATTAAGATCTGATTAAAATAGTAATATTCCCAATATTAGACAATAAAACATTTATGCTACAGTTTGTCACACAAAGTCACTATTTCAAAATGGAGTTTTGTATTTTTTGTCATTTATTATTTAGAAATAGAATTCCAAAGCATTTAAACATCTTCTAAAATTAGGACAGAAATTGTACATTGAAATGTGTGGGTTATATTATCAATCATTTGAACTTAAAATAGCACATGCACTCTAGAAAGAATGTGTTGTGATTTTAGAGGCCTTGGGGAAGAATGCTGCTATTTCAGATTGCACAAAACACAGTAAGATCCTGGTGCAAAAATTATTAGAGCACAATGGGTAGGATACCTGAAATTTCTAGAATGTTCATTGTGGCAATGAGTGGCCTGAAGCTTTGGCAGTGGAATTAATGAAACATGTACATTCCAGTATTTTTGTCCTGTAAACCAGTATTTAACCTCCTGAAGAGAAAGTCATGAATTTTGTAATGAGACATAGAATAGAACAATTGGAGCTCTTACTTTGAAAATATTTATTCTGAAAATGTTTTCCTCAGCTAATAGAATAATTTTATTATGATTTGGCACTAGTTAAAAAAATCACAGAATGAAAGATAACTACCCTACTGAAGGTTTCTCATATAAGCAAAAGTACTCTTCAAAATCGAAATGTTGCTCATAATTATTTACAAGATGATTGCTTTAAATTGCCACTGTTTATAATAGGACTTCATCAGATCTTTATGAAAGTTTTTCTGGCTGGTCATAGTCAGAAAAGGGTGGGCTCATAAAGGTTTGCTTTTCTAGTTTTAGTTGTTTCTAGGGAAGAGCTTCCCAACTGGATACTTTGAAATTTCTGACAACTTAACTGATATATACACATTTTTATTTAATAGTATATTTAATTTAGAAATACTTTAACATTTGATTGGAAAATTATGAAGGTCTCAATGAAAAGAAAAATTTTCCCATTCTACTGCAACATTTATGCCCTGTTTTGAACAGATTCATTATATAATCCTTTCAGGTTAATATGAAAAATTAAACATTATTTTATGTTTCTGGTCTATTCATATAAGGTATGTGTATGACCCTTCATTATGAATAATTTAATAAAAGCGTTTATATATTATATAACATTTAAATTATTTTATAGAATTCTATAGATTGAATTAATTCAAAAACAAATTTTGTCCCTAAAACCATTGAGGGCTGGAAGCTCAACACGGTTGCAAAGGCAAGATTAGACTCTGATGAGTATTCTCTCCAAATTTGGTTTTCAAGTACTGTGTTTTCTATGATCCCAAGTTCAATGATCTAGCTATACTATAAGATATTAGTGTTACTTTAGAAAAGAACATGTTATGCTTACATTTTATCTTATCACTATAGTAAGTTTGGGGATGGTGACAGTACTTTTTTGAATAAATCCCACTGGAACAAGATAACTGCATCTATATCATTTCTATGCTCATCGAAGGCCCAGGTCAGAGCTATCTATTGCCTGGCTACAACACATTGGCAACTGGTTTCAACATGTAAGGAAAACTGGAAAAGTTTTATATTCCAGTTTTCTGTATCACTAAGATGTAGATGTAAATAAATTACATATGGAGAAATATCAATGTGGATGGCACATCCAGGTAGAAGACAAAAGTCACAGAGTTATAGGTGTTTGTCAACATTGAAGAGTACCTTTATGTTTCCTTAATGTGCGTTATATTTTAATAAAGTTTCTATTATGGTACATTTTTAAAATAGTAGGTATGATGACAAATATAGGTGAATACAACTTCCTTGTAAAACTGACTTTAAAAATAAAAGTTACCCACTGGTTTCTACAATGACAAGGGAGCAACCTATCCTTCTTTTGTTTGATCTAACTCTGATTTTATAAAATGGAAACCATTCCTGACACATGACTGAATTGGTCAAGTGTCTGAACTTAGATAAGTCATGGGCACTAGGGGAAATTGTACTACTATTACTTGACTAACAGAAGAGGATAATAATATAACTGTTAATTACAATTTTGTATAAATACAGACCTGAGCATTGATCAAATTTCTTTACAAAAAAAACTTCATGAACTGGTCTCACAGCACTCTGTACACAAATCCTCTGTGGAAGAGAGCTGGATATTCCTGAGAGCTCAGGGGAGACCAGAACTTCTGCTCACACACCTGGCTCACAATGAACCCGCTGAGTGCCCTCTGGACACAGGAAGCTAGGAGCAGTCAGGGGCAGGACCCTTCTGGTTTCTGCCTGCACACAGAGGTTAAAGTGAATCTCCAGGAGACACACCTGAGAACACAGGTAAGACCGATTCTTCTGTTCTGAGAGACCCACCTGGGGGTCACAGGACATGCAAAACCAGAGCAGTCTGGGTTAGAATGCTTCAGGTTTCTGCCTGAGTCCAGAGTTGAACCTGTCCAATAACTTTTTATTCCCAGATCCTGCTGTAAGAAAACAAGTCTATAGGAGTGCTGACAGGAGGCTTAAACCATTGTCCAAGATAGCAAGGGAAGCTAACTCCAGAGACAACCGAATAGCAAGAGGCAATCACAGGAAACTAAGCAACAGAAACCAAGACTACTTGGCATCATCATCATCAAAGCAAATACTGGATATCTAAGCATATCGGAAAGATTTGGATTTAAAATCATGTCTCATGATTGTGATAGATGACTTTAAGAAGGACAAAAATAACTCCCTTAAAGAAACACAGGTAAACAAGTAGGCACACTTAAAGAGGAAACATAAACACACACAAAAAAAGTTACTTAACGTTTTACAGGAAAACACAAACAGATGAACAAATTAAACAAAAACATCCAGGATATAAAAATGGAATAGAAACAATAAATAAATCACAAAGAGTGACAACAATGAAGATAGAAAATCTAGAGAAGAGATAAGGAATCATAGACATGACCATCCCCAACAGAATACAAGAGATAGCAGAATCTCAGGGCAGAAGACAACATAGAAAACAATGACAAAACTGTCAAAGAAAATGCTAAACACACACACACACACACACACACACACACACACACACACACACAAGCTCCTAACCCAAAACATCCAGGATATCCAGGATATAAGGAGAAGGTCAAAACTAAAAATAATTAGTATAGAAGAGAGCAAACACTTCCAACTTAAAGGGCCAGTAAATATCTTCAGCAAAATTGTAGAAGAAAACTTTTCTGTCCTAAAGAAAGAGATGCCGATAATCATGCAAGAAGCCTACAGAACTCCAAATAGATTGGACCAGAAAAGAAATTCCTCCCATCACATAATAGTCAAAACACCAAATGCATAAAACAAAGAAAGAATATTAAAAGCAGTAAGGGGGAAAGGTCAAGTAACAAGTAAAGGCAGACTTATCAGGATTACACAAGACTTCTCACCAGAGACTATGAAAGCCAAAAAGATCCTGGGTAGATGTCATTAGCCCAGGCTAATATATCCAGCAAAACTCTCAACACAGATGGTGAAACCAAGATTTTCAATGACCAAACCAAATTTACACACTACCCTTCCACAAATACAGTCCTACAAAAGATAAAAATGGAAAACTACAAAACAAGAAGGAAAACTACAACCTAGAAAAAGAAAGAAAGTATTCTTCTTGCAACAAATTGAAAAGAAGAGAGCCACACAAACATAATTCCACCTCTAACAAGAAAAATAACAAGAAAAAAATCATTATTCCTTAATGTCTCTAAACATAAATGGACTCAGTTCCCCAATAAAAAGCCATAGACTGACAGGCTAGATATGTGAAGTGGACCCAGCATCTTGCTGCATTCAGGGAACACACCTCAATGACAAAGACAGACATTACCTCAGAGCAAAAGACTGGAAAGACTTTTTCCAGGCAAAAGGTTCCAAGAAACAAGCTGAGGTAGACATCCTAATAACAAATAAAATCAACTTTTAACCAAAAGTTATCAAAAAAGAGAAGCAAGGACAATACATATTCACCAAAGGAAAAATGTACTAGGATGAACTCTCAATCCTAAATATCTATGCTCCTAATGCAAGGGAATATACATTCATAAAAGAAATCTTACTAATTCAAAGCAATCATTACTCCTTGCAGTAATGGGAGATTTCAACACCTCACTCTCATCAATGGACCGATTGTGGAAACAGAAATTAAACTGAGACAGAAAACTTACAGAAGGTATGATTCAAATGGATTTAACAGATACTTATAGAACATTTCATCCTAAAACAAAAGGATATACCTTCTTCTCAGTACCTCATGGTTCCTTCTCCAAAACTGACCATATAATCAGTCAGAAAACAGGCCTCAACAGATACAAGAATATTGAAATAAGCCCATAAACCAAGGCTTGTGTTCAATAACAACAAAAATAACATATAGCCCACATATACGTGGAAGTTGGACAATGCTCTACTCAAAAATAACTTGATCAAGGAAGAAATAAAGAAAGAAATTAAGGACTTTTTAGAATTTAATGACAATGAAGGCACAATATACCCAAGTTTATGGGACACAATGAAAGCAGTAAGAGGAAAACTCATAACTCTGAGTGTCTCCAAAAAGTAACTTATCACCTTGACAGAAAATCTAAAAGCTCTAGAACAAAAAGAAGCAAATACACACAAGAGGAGTAGACAGCAGGAAATAACAAAACCCAGGGCTGAAATCAACTAAGTAGAAACAAAAATAACTATTCAGAATCAACAAATCGAGAATCCTTTGAGAAAATCAACAAGATAGATAAACCTTTAGGCAGATTAACCAGAAGTTACAGAGCTTGTATCCAAATTAACATCAGAAATGAAATGAGAAACATAACAACAGAATCTGAGGAAATTCAAAAATATCATCAGATCCTACTACAAAATCCTATATTCAACAAAACTGGAAAACATTGATGAAATGTACAATTTTCTATACATATACCAAGTACCAAAGTTTAATCAGAATCAGGAAAAACATATAAACACTCCCATAACTACTAAAGAAAAAAAAAGAAGTTATTAGATGTCTCCCAACAAAAAATAGCCCAGGACAAGATGTGTTTAGTACAGAATTCTATCAGATTTGCATAGAAGACATCATACCAATACTGTCCAAACCTTTCCACAAAATAGAAACAAAAGAAAACCTTCAAAATTTCTTCAATAAATCCACAATTACTGTTATATATAAGCTATACAAAGACAGAACAAAGAAAGAGAAGTTCAGTCAAATTTCCCTTATGAATAAATGATATAAAATATTCAATAAAATTCTTGCAAACTGAATACAAGAACACATCAAAATGATCATCCATTATAATCAAATAGGCATTATCCCGGGGATGCAGGGACGGTTGTATATACAGAAATCCATTAATGTAATCCACTATGTAAACAAACTCAAAGAAAAAAAAACACACGATCCTGTGTTTAGATGCTGAGAAAGCTTTTGACAAAATTCAACATCCCTTCTTGTTAAAAGTCTTGGCCAGATCAGGATTTCAAGACTTATTCCTAAACATAGTAAAACCAATAAACAGCAAACCAGTACACATCATCAAACTAAATACAGAAAAAACTTGAAGCCATACCACTAAAATCAGGAACTAGACAAGGCTGCCCACTATCTCCCTACCAGTTCAACTTAGTGCTCAAATTTCTAGCCAGAGCCAAGAAGACAACAAAAGAAGGTCAAGGGGAAACAAATTGGAAAGGAAGAAATCAAAATCTCAATATTTGCAGATGATAGGATAGTATAATTAAGTGACCCTAAAAGTTCCACCAGAGAACAACTATGCCTGATAAACAACTTTAGCAAAGTGGCTGGATATAAAACTAACTAAAAAAAAAAATCAGTATTCTTCCTCTACTCAAAGGATAAACAGGCTGAGAATGGAATTAGGGAAACAACACCTTTCACAATAGTCACAAATAGCATAAAATTCCTAGGTGTGACTCTAAACAAACAAGTGAAAAATCTGTATAACAAGAACTTCAAGTCTCTGAAGAAAGAAAATGAAGAAGATCTCAGAAAACAGAAAGATATTCCATGATCATGGATTGGCAGGATTACTATAGTAAAAATGGCCATTTTGCCAAAAACAATCTACAGATTCAATGCAATTCCCATAAAAATTCAAACTACATTACTCATAGAGTTAGAAAAAGCAATTTGCAAATTCATCTGGAATAACAAAAATCCCAGGATAGTAAAAACTATGATCAACACTAAAATGACTTTTGAGGGAATCCCCATCCGCTACCTCAAGCTGTATTATAGAGCAATATTGATAAAAATTGTATGGTATTGGTAAAGAGACAGGCAGGTAAAAAAAATGGAAAAGAATTAAAGACCCAGAAATGAACTGACACACCAATGGTCACTTGATCTCTGACAAAGAAGCTAAAACCATACAGTGGGAAAAAGATAATATTTTCAACCAATGATGCTGGTTCAACTGGAGGTCAGCAAGTAGAAGAATGCAAAGCAAACCATTTTTATTTCCCTGTACAAACCAAAGTCCAAGAGGATTAAGGACCTCCACATAGAACCAGATACACTCAAAGTAATAGAAGAAAATGTGGGGAACAGCCTTGAACACATGGCTACTTGGGAAAATTTCCTGGACAGAACCCTAATGGCTTATGGTCTAACATCAAGAATCGACGAATCGGATCTCATGAAATTGAAAAGCTTCTATAAGGCAAAGGACACTGACTTTAGGACAACATGGTAACTAACAGATTGGAAAAAAATCTTTACCAATCCTTCATATTATAGAGGGCCAATATTCAATACATACAATGAAATCAAGAAGGTAGACTCCAGAGAATTCAATAGCGCTATTTAAAAATGGAGTACGGAGGTAAATGAACAATTTTCAGCTGAGGAATATCAAATGGCTGAGAAGTATATAAAACAATGTTCAGCATCTGTAGTCATCAGGGAAATGCAAATCAAAACAATCCTGAGATTCTACCTCACACCAGTCAGAATGGCTAAGCTCAAAACCTCAGGATAAAACAGATGCTGGCAAGGATGTGGAGAAAGAAACCACTCCTCTGTTGTTGGTGGGATTGTAAGCTGGTACAACCACTGTAGAAATCAGTCTGGAAGTTCCTCAGAAAATTATATATAGTACTAATTGAGGAACCAGCTATATCACTTCTGGGCATATACCCAAATGATGTTCCAAGTATAACAAGGGCACATTCTCCATTATGTTCATAGCAGCCCTATTTATAATAGCGAGATGTTGGAAAGAACCAAGATGCCCTTCAACAGAGGAATGGATACAGCAAATGTGGTACGTTTGTACAATGGTATACTACTCAACTATCAAAAACACTGATTTCATGAAATTCATAGGCAAATGGGTGGAACTAGAAAAGATATCCTGAGAAAGGTAAACAAATCACAAAAAAAACACACATGATATGTATTCACTGATAAGGGGATATTAGTCCAAAATCTCAAATTATCCAAGATACAATTGACAGACCACATAAAGCTCAAGAAGGACAACGAAAGTGCTGATGCTTCAGTCCTTCCTGAAATGTGGAATAAAAATATTCATAGCAGGAGATATGGAGACAAAGTTTGGAGCAGAGACAGAAGGAATGCCATTTGGTGCCTGCCCCTCCTGGGGACCTAGCCCATATACCTACAGCCACCAAACCTAGAAAAAATTGATGAAGCTAAGAGATTTATGGTGAAAGGAGTTTGATATAGCTGTCTCCTGAGAGGTTCAACCAGAACATGAGAAATACAAAGGCGAATGCTATCATCAAATTATTGAACCATGAATGTTGTCCCAATGGGTGCAGTTAGAAAAAGGATTGAAGGAGCTGAAGAGGTTTGCAACCCCATAAGAACAACAAAACCAACCAACCAGATCTCCCAGGGACTAAACCACTACCCAAAGACTATACATGAACATACCCATAGCTCCAACTGCATATGTAGCAGTGGATGGATTTTTTGGGCACCAATGGGAGGAGAGACCCTTGTTCTTGGCCAAGGCTGGACCGACCAGTATAGGGAAATGTCATGGTGGGAGGTGGAGGTGCTTGGGGAGAGGTAACACCCTCACAGAAGAAGGGCTAGGGGGGAAGGAATAGGGGGCTTATTGATGGGAAATCAAGAAAGGGGATAGCATTTGAAATGTAAATAAAAAATATCCAATAAAAAATTAATAAAAAACCCTAATGAAGTAGACACTAATTAGCATAAATGTCTGCGATTGGATATAGTGAGATGTTGGAATATTCAGAGCAAAGAGTCTTTATTAAACCCTTCCCCTCAAAGCAAGCAGTTTTATAAGGAAAACCGATTATAAACTTATAAACTCCAAAGTTGGTGGTGACTCCAAGGGAAAATGTCATCCAGAATTCTCAGGAATGATAACCCTTTGAAGATTTGTAGAATTTAAAAGAGGGCAACAATCTGAGAACTGAGCAGGGAAAGTAGATACAAATTTCCACTCATAATCATAAAACTAGTTGTAATTGATCTTCTTTGGAGTGTCACCAAATAAATGATTCACACTTTAGGTCAGGCTTGATGACAATGAATAGTTGCCGAAACACAAAATGGACTGCAGGCTTCTTCCTTCCTTCCTTCCTTCCTTCCTTCCTTCCTTCCTTCCTTCCTTCCTTCCTTTTCTTTCTTTCTTTCTTTCCTTCCTTCCTTCCTTCTTTCCTTCCTTCCTTCCTTCCTTCCTTCCTTCCTTCCTTGTGTGTGTGTGTGTGTGTGTGTGTGTGTGTGTGTGTGTGTGTGTTTGTGTGTGGTTTGCTTTGTTTTGCTTTCATTCAAAAATCAAGAATGTATATGAGTGGGCAGGGTGTTAGGAAAACTATGTTAGAAGTTGGGCAATGGTAAAGAATGTGATGAGAATATAGTTTAAGAAAAAATAAATGAAAACTTATACAGTAAATGAGAAAAATATCAATGGAATTGGAAACAATTATGAGTGAGTGAGATAAGTCACAATCAAAAGGGAAACACTGTATGTTTTCTCGAGTATATGAATGACAGCCTTTATGATTCACATATGTGTGTTTCAGTTAGAGAAACAGAAGTTAAGTAGGTAATAAGAGATAGGATGTGGAGGAGCGCAACTTTCAAGGAAGTCATATAACAGTAAAGGACTTTTAAAATGCCCTGAAGAGAGCAAAAACAAATCTTCTCCAAAATGTAGGATTAGCATTGTAGTTGTATCAGGGAAAAGCTGGAAGAGGCTGAGGAGGGCAATCGATAGGAATACCAGCAATCTCAACTAACCCGGAACCGTGGCATCTCTCAGACACTGAGCCATCAACCAGGCAGCATACACCAATTTATATGAGGGCCATGATACAGATCCAGCAGAGGACTGCCTGCTATGACTTCAGTGAGAAACTTGATGCACCATGGAGTCGGGAGGCCTGTCAGGGTGTGTGTGTGTGTGTGTGTGTGTGTGTGTGTGTGTGTGTGTGTGTGTGTGTGTGTGTGTACATCCTCTTGGAGACAGGGTAGGAGGAATGAGAGGAAGCACTGTCAGAGGGCAGAACAAGAGTGGAATAATGGCTGAACTGTAAAAAAAAGATTAAAGATAGTTTTAAAAAAGAATAACTAAAATCAAATATTTATCCTTCATGCATTCTGCAGATATGTAAGAAATAAATAAAATAGAATAAAGAGTGCACTCTCTCTGATCTGCCTTCATATTATACCAGTCTCTCTTTTTTAATTTTGAGTCAGACACTACTCAAATCTTTATGTAGATATATTGTTCAATTGACAATAATATGCCTTAGATCTAAAGTTAATAATAGCTTATTTTTCAATAATCACACATATGCTTCTTTTATTTTCTCATGGTGGTGACACTGTGTGTGACTCCACAGTTCATTGATTGAAATGAATTAATGATATATCTCCACACATCATCAAAAACACCATTCTTTTTATGATTATGGAAAATTAACAAATGTTAACATACTCTCCAAAACATTTTGAAATAAATATTTCTGGCATAATTCTCTCTTTATAACTGTTGCATTATTAAACTTCAATGCATCAGGTGAGCTGAAATTCAAATAAATGCATTGTGTTTGTGCTGTTCATAAAAATTGTGCCTTCATATCTAGTGTTTCTATATCTAATGTTTCTATGCCATGAGATCTAATATTTTGCTCTCAGTTCTATTTGATGATTGCCACACCGACTTTGATGTTAGAATTTCCTGTCTTGTTTCTACATTGCAGCCCTTGTTTATATATTTCTGTTATATTTACTTTGTATTCACATGATGTGGCAAAAGATAAATTTGGAATTATCATAGATATATGGTTTTTATAGTAATATATTACACCAGAGTGTATATCTAAAAATAATATGTGTACTTTCACTTATGTATCTGTTGTGCCTTACTACTACAGATGGAGGAAGATGACATCTCCAACTGAAAGAAAATAGGTTAAAAACTTCCCATTACAGTTTTCTCATATATATACCTGGTATTGTATATCACCTGGAAGGCTTTAATATTTCTGACAATAATTGTCTGTCTATCTTCTTTCCTCACACCAAAAAATTTTACTTACCCATCATAACCTCAGGGGAACCTTATTGGAAGACTAGTCAATTTCTTTTACTTAGTAAGCCCAAATGTACATTTTTGTTTTATTTTCCTTCATAGATCTTTTATAAACTAAATTAACCAAGGTCCTATGGTGTTATTAATTATATATGCTTTTGCTCTTAATCATACAATTACCTGGAAAAGAACTCATTGTCTGATAACCATCAGAACAAAAATGGTGTAACACAAAATTGTTATTTGATTAGGACTGTAATGTTTTATCTGTAAATTATAGAATCTATTCATACTTGATAAGACAATTTACAGAAATTGCAAAGTATTTGAGTCTCAAAGTTAAGAAACATACACTTTACTATGAGAAAAACCTAGCCAAAGAGTTCTGATGAGCTTCTTTTGTATTTACAATGCCCATGTCCTGATATATCTAAAACACTTTCTTCCTCCATTGATTCTCATCATACTGAATGGAAGAGACATGATCGACAACTGACCTGATTAGGAAAACATTGTGGCAAACAAGAGATGATTGGATAAAGAATAATGTAGGCAGGAAGGTCCCAAGAGGAATTCTCCAGTAGAGCATATAGATAATTGGTTTATGTAGAGGGAAAATCTGAGTCTGGTTATTTTAACAGTCAGAATCTTTCCTTATAATTTATTGTTATATGTTTGAAATAAAGGTGTAAACTTGTTTTGCCACTGACATTTCCATAACTAAGTTTATATATTACTGAAACACTCACAGGACACTACACTGGATTCTTTTAGTAAAGCTATATTTCTTCTAGCTGGTAAATCCAAATAGATTTCAAAACTTCATTATCTCTACAACAATTGGAAGTGATAATGTATTCTTTGACTATTCTTTATGACTTTTATGCCAAGGGGAATTGGTCCTCCTTGATTTTAAAGATTAATCACATGCACCAAGACAATCTATCAGTATGATTCTAAGTCAGTGAACACAGAGATTACTTAAGGGAAGAACACCTGTCTCAGGGTATAATATGCATGTGAGGCAAAAGCATTGCTCAGATATCATATGTAATATAACATCCTTTTATCTGTTATTTCAGAGATAAATTCTGATGACATTTGTCTGGTGGTCCTGTGGGAAAAGTATCATTTGTATTGTCAATGAGAAAGCCACACTGTATGACACAGATTAAGCAGGATTAACATTACCAAGAGGAATGATTTTATTTAATTTCTAGCATGAAATAGCCCTTGAATTTTATAATACTGGACAGTATGACATATTTCCTCAAATAATAGCTTAAGATGTTTGATGCAGTTTTTATCATGCATGATATAAAAGTATGTTTAAAACTAATTACATTGGGTGTGGATGGATGTGAGAAGTGTCAGTGAGCACACGTCAGTCTGCTGGTAGAAGTCCAGGTCAAATGAAGGGGTTTGATTATTTTCTTCAAAGGTATGAGTCAAGAGATTGAACTCAGACCATATGCCTTATTAGTAAGCAAAGTTGTCCATTGGGACATTTGATCAAACATACTGTAGAGAAGTTAAATATCAGAGTATTGCCATGTGTGATGTTTAATACAGATTTGGATTATGACAAGAGATGGAAAAAGTGAAGTTTCAAATCTATGTTCACTTTTGTGAAGGATTTCTCTAGACAGAGATAATACAGTTAGGAAGAGACATCGTAAACACACATCATATGAACCCACGTAGTAGAGTCAAATTGTAAAAAAGGTAAAAGATAGTTAATAATTAATTCATTTTCCTTGTTTCTTGTATATCCATGTGAATTGATAAAATGTTCATGTAAATTATAAAATGCATGTTTTTCTATTGTTGATTAAAAGTATATTTCAAAAAAGAGAGAAATGATATATTAGTAGTTTTATTCCATTCCATGTATTGTGAGGTTACACAACAAAATAAAGGTACTTGATTTCAATTTTATCTTTAATCTGAAAAGAACATTAAAATAGAAATCATTAAAATCAATGATGATGCATACTTACATAATATAGAAAAGGTTTTTATCAAATGCTTAAAACATGCCTTTAGAAATTTATGTGACAAAAGATATCTATGGTTTTACATATTATTATGGTAACTTTCAGAATTTTAAAGTAAATCACAAAATATTCAAGAAGAATAAAATTTTTAAAAATATTTTATGTAGTTGTCAAACATGCTTTAAAATGAATGCACAGTTTAATGTAATATGTTTATGCCTTTCATAATTTTAAAATATGTTCTTATTAAACATGTTTTAATATCACATTAATTTAATTTCAACTTATTAAATTATTGCAAATTAACAATAATAAAATGTAAAATGTTAAAAAAAACCTGTGTCATAAGTTTTGTTTTGGTGCAATAATACAAAAGTTTCCTATCTAAATGTAATGATAAATTCAGAAAAAAATCTTTAATTCAATTTTCTAAAAATCGATTTATGACTTCTACAATTATGTGTAAACCTATAAATAATAATTAATTGTTTAATATTCAAATTAATATTTACATGCATATAATAATATAATGTATATATCATATATACCATATTGCATATATAGCACAGATTTTTCAATATACTGTAATAAGATTTATTATTTTTATAATTTATATATGTTAACTTTTATTAGATATATTTTCTTACTTACAATTCAAATATTATTCCCCTTCCAGGTTTCCTCTCCATAAGCCCCCGTTGTGTGTACACACTCAGTGAGCATATGCACACACATGTATATCATTGAAACTACTATATAGAGACAATATTGCATTCAGGAAAATAGAATGCTCTTTCTGGAATGCCTTTTTGCATAATCAATGTTATCCTACAATATATAAGATTTAATTTTTAATAAAGGATATAACATGACTAATATTCAGAATTTGTAGCAACTTTAACTAATTATTTTTTATCATTTTTTCTTTGTAATACAGAAATAATAAGCATCACCATTTTAAATAATCTGTGATGTTTCAAAAGGTGAATACCACATTCAGGTCTGATATAATTCCTCTGGGAGAAAGTTAGATCCTCATCCACTACATCTCAATAAAAAACTCTTTGCTGTCAAACTGACCTTTAGAGTACTTCCTTATATTAATTACCATTATCAGTCATTATATTTTTTGCTTAACATTGAGAAAAATTTTACATTGGTTTATTTGTTTTTAGGAAATCTTTTCTGTCTTTTTTTTATTTCAAAAGTCTGTACCTTCTATTTTTTATTGGATATTTTCTTTTTATGGAGTATTTTTAATTCACATTTCAAATGTTATCCCATTTACATGTTTCCCTTCCATAAACACCCCTATCCTATCCCCACTCCCCCTTCTTCTAAGATGGTGTTCCCCCACCCAATTGCCCACCCCTTCCCACCTCCCTGCCCTGACATTCCTCTACACTGGGGGGTTCAGATTGGAAGGAACAAGTGTTTCTCCTCCCATTGGTGTCTAACAAGGCCATCCTCTGCTACATATGTAGCTGGAGCTATGGGTCTGTCCATGTGTACTCTTTGGATGGTGGTTTAGTCCCTGCGAGCACTGGTTTGTTGGTATTGTTGTCCTTATGGGATTACAAACTCCTTCAGCTCTTTCAATTCTTTCTTTATCTCCTCCAATGGGAACAATGTTCTCAGTTCAAAGGTTGGCTACAAGCATTCGCCTCTGTATTTGTCATGCTCTGGCACTGCATCTAGGAGACAGCTATATCAGGCTCCTGTCAACATGCACTTCCTGGCATCTGCAATATTGTTTGGGTTTGGTGGCTGTATTCATATGGGCTGGATGCCCAGTTGCGGCAGTCATAGAATGGCCATTCTGTTAGTCTCTATACCACAGTTTTTCTCCATATCTCCTCCTATGAATATTCTTGTTCCCCCTTCTGAGAAGAACTGAAGCATCTGCACTTTAATTGTTTTTCTTGAGATTCTTGTGGTCTGTGGATTATATCTTGGGTAATCCAAACTTTTTGTCTAATATCCACTTGTCAGTGAGTGCATATCATGTGTATTTTTTTTTTGTGTGTGTGTGTGATTGGGTTTCCTCACTTAGGATCATATTTTCTAGCTCCATACATTTGCCTATGAATTTCATGAAGTCAATGTTTTGATAACTGAATAGTACTCCATTGTGTATATGTACCAAGTCTTGTGTAAAAATTCCTCTGTTGAGGGACATCTGGGTTCTTTCCAGCTTGTGGCTATTATAAATAAGGCTGCTGTGAACATCTTGTACCATGTGTCCCTGTTAGATATTTGAGAATCTTTGTGTATATTCCCAGGAGTGGTATAGCTGGATTATCAGGTACTATTAAGTCCAATTTTCTGAGGAACCTCCAGACTGATTTTCAGAGTGCTTGTACCAGCTTGCTATCCTGTCAACAATGGAGGAGTACTCCTCTTTCTTCACATCTTCACAAGCATCTCTTGTCACTTGAGTTTTTTTCTTACCTTAGCCATTCTGACTGGTGGAAGGTGGAATCTCAGGGTTGTTTTGATTTGCATTTCCCTGATGACTATTTTTTTTTGTACTTCTCCGCCATTTGATATTCGTCACTTGAGGATTATTTGTTTACCTCTGTACCCCAATTTTTAATAGGGTTGTTTGATTCTCTGAAGCCTAACTTCTGGACTTCTTTGTATATATTGGATATTAGCCCTGCATTGGATATTTCATTGGTAAAGATTTTTTTTTCAATCTGTTGGTTGCTATTTTGTTCTAATTAAAGTGTCCTTTGCCTTACAGAAGCTTTGCAACGTTGTGAGGTCCCTTTTTCTATTCATGATCTTAGAACATAAGCCATTGGTGTTTTGTTCAGGAAAATTTCCCCAGTGCCCATGTGTTCAAGGCTCTTCCCCACTTTTTCTTCTGTTAGTTTAAGCATATCTGGTTTTATGTAGAGGGCCTTGATGCACTTGAACTTGAGTTTTGTATAGTGGTATGAAAATGGATTGATTGGCATTTTTCTACATTCTGACCTCCTGTTGTTCTGACCAGCACCATTTGTTGAAAATGCTATCTCTTCCACTGCATGGTTTTAGCTCTTTTGTCAAAGATCAAGTGACCAAAGTTATGCGGGCTCATTTCTGGGTCTTCAATTCTATTCTATTGATCTACATACCTGTCTCTGTACCAGTATCAGGTAGTTCTTTTATTGTAGAGGGTAGTTTGAACTATCCTATTTTTTTGTTGTTGTTCCAAATGAATTTTTGAATTGCTCTTTTTAGCTCTATGAAGAATTGTGTTGGAATTTTGATGGGGATTGCATTGAATCTGTAGATTGCCTTTGGAAAGATGGCCATTTTTACAATAATCCTGCCTGTCCATGAGCATGGGAGATCTTTCCAACTTCTGAGATCTTCTTCAATTTCTTTCTTCAGAGACTTGATGTTTCTGTCATACAGATCTTTCATTTGTTTTGTTAGAATCACACTGAAGAATTTTATATTATTTTTTGAGTATTGTGAAAGGTGTTATTTCCCTAATTTCTTTCTCAGCCTATTTATCCTTTGAGTAGAGGAAGGCTACTGGTTTGCTTGAGTTAATTTTATATTCAACCACACTGCAGAAGTTGTTTATCAGGCTTAGTAGTTCTCTGGGGAAACTTTTGGGGTCACTTTAGTATACTATCATATCATTTGCAAATAGTGAGATTTTGACTTCTTGTTTTCTAATTTGTATCCCTTTGACCTCCTTTTGTTGTCTGATTGTTCTTGCTAAGTCTTTAAGTGTTCTATTGAATAGATGGGGACAGATAGTGGGCAGCCTTGTCTAGTTCCTTGTTTTAGTGGGATTGCTTCAAGTTTCTATCCATTCATTTTGATGTTGTTTACTGGTTTGCTGTGTATTGCTTTTATTATGTTTATATATCGGCTTTGAATTTCTTATATTCCGAGACTTTTATGATGAAGGGGTGTTGATTTTTGTCAAATGGTTTCACAGCATCTAATGAAATGATTATGTTGTTTTTTTTCCTTTGTTTATGTAGTAAATCTTTTCTTTTATTGAATAACAAATATAATTGCAAAACAACTCAAATGTATTTCATTTAAACTTAGTTACTTTCAAAACACACGTTCAATTTTTAATATATTAAAACTTTTGAACTACTTGAACATTTTATGTTAGTACTTTCTCCTATATGTATGTGCTTAAATTGTTGTAATACTAATACTGTTTTTCATTTTTATATATGTCAGTTTAAAATATTTGAATCTCAGCAAGTAAAAAAAAAATCACAGTGAAATCCCAGTGTATAAATTAACTAGGTTTGCCCTCCACTACCTCTGCTCCCAGCACTGAAGAGACTGAATCAGATAAACAATTTAGACAGACCTTTACATCCTAATGAAACACAAGCAGACACTAAGAGTCTCCCAACCAAAACAACCTCTGAGCCAGATGTTTTCATTGAACAATTCTGTCACACTTTTAGAGAAGAACTAATGCCAATAATTCTCAAATTATTTCACAAAAATAGAAACAAAAATAATGTGGCCAAAGTCATTTTATGAGGTTCCTGTCACCTTAATATTAAAACCACTCAAAGACTTGAAAAAGAAAAGCTGAAGGGGAAGGTGACCTCATAGGAATACCAGAAATCTCAACTAACCTGGAACCCTGTGAGCTCCCAGACACTGAACCACAAACTAGGCACATACTCAGTGTGGTCAGAGGCCCCCAGCACAAATATAGCTGAGAACTACCTGGTCTGCTTTCAGTGGGAGAAGATGAGCCTCATCAAAGAGAGACTTGAGGCCCCAGGGAAAGGGGATGCCTGGTGTGTTGGGGGAGCATCCTCATGGAGGCAAGGGGAAGTAGGAATAGAATAAGGAACTGCGAAATGGGGGACTGGGAGGGGAAGCAAATGCTAGAATGAAAATTAATATTTTCTTGAAAAAAGAAAGCATTTCAGACCAATATTTTTCATGAAAACTAATGTATAAATGGTATCCATTCCACATACATACACCAAACCCAAATACAAGAAGTGCATGCTGACAGGAGTCCAATATAGCTGTCACCTGAGAGGCTCTGCCAGAGCCTGACAAGTACAGAGGCAGATGCTCACAACCAACCATGGGACTGAGCACGCGGTTTGTCCAATGGAGGAGTTAAAGAAAGGACTGAAGCAGCTTAAAGGGTTTGCAAACCATATGAACAACAACGATATCAACCAAACACCAGAGCTCCCAGGGACTAAACCAACCAACCAAAGACTACACATGGAGCAACCCATGGCTTCAACTATATATGTACCAGAGGATTGCCTTGTCAGATATTGGTGGAGAAGAGGCCCTTGGTTCTGTGAAGTTTTGATGTCCCAGTGTAATGGAATGTCAAGGTGGGGAGGTGGGAAAAGGTTGGGGGGGAAGAGGGGACAACCGGGAATTGGGATAAAATTTGAAATGTGAATACATAAAATATCCAATAAATGCAAAACATTGAAGAATATGAACCATAAAAACTGTTTTTATTTTGTTGTTGGAAATAATTTTATGATTTTCTTAGATTAGCTGTTCAAAATAATTACTAGATCTTCCTGCATTAATTGTAAAGAGGTAAATCCATGTAGTTTCGCTGACATGTCAGCAACAGCAATTGCTGAACAAAGATGACACAAACAGGCAGCCAATGTGAAAGTGAGAGGAGTAGTCATTCCCAGGGATAATTACACAAACTGGTTATGCAAAACAAATGCTCATCTCTGAAAATATACAGAAACTGTATGATACTAGGAATATTATACTAATATATAGATATATATTATAATATATAAACATATAATAGATATTAGGTTATATTTATAGATTATAATACATTATATTATATGTGTGTATATATGTATATATATGTACATATATATGCATGTACTGAGGGTTGAAAAAGATATGAATTTGGAAAAGATAAGGAAGGGCACATCAGACAGTTTGCATGGAGGAAGGAAATGGAGAGATTTTGTAATTATCTTATAATCTAAATCGAAAAAGTTTAAAGAATACAAACCAAAACAAAAGAAATGTATGCTTGTCCTATAAGAGTATAAATATTCATACAACTTCTATATCCTTAGGATTTTGTTTCTTGTCAACTTTTATGAAGTCAAGTACTTTTGTACAACCCTCATTTCTGATGAGTAAAATTTTCATTGTTCTCCTTTAAGTAACATTTTTCTATGGAATTGTGCACTGCGTGAAATGCACTGGTAATATGTTACTTTTAGTCCTTATATCTGAATTTAAGTTGAGGACGTACCTCTATTTGGAGACCATTCACAATTTTGTAAACTTCCATTTGCCAGTATCTGCAGCTACATAATAGAAAAGCACTCTGCATTCATTATTGCATCTAGCTAATTTTGTTACCTAGAACTATAGGTAAATATAACTTGAATTTATTTTTGCCCTGTTTCGAATATATATTTGAAGACGGCAGTCCTGACAGGTTTCTAAATACATCATATTTTAAATCCCTCAGATCACAGCTATGGAATACTTGAGAGAGAATGCCAGTATTTTTCCTTGGCCATCTGCTCTCATGTTTCTTTCCAGATGTCTAACTGCATCCCACACCAATCCCATATCCGACATCACTCGAGCAGTCTTCAACCAGCTACTCAGTCTTGTCTTCTTTTGTTTGAAATGACTTTCAATCTGGAGGAAATCTTCTATTATAGGTTGTTTGATTGTATACTTAATGTATGAACATACTACTTCTCTGATATATATATATATATATATATATATATGAGTTTGAACTGGTAGATACTTATATCTACTTATCTTATCAAATTGTGTTTATAAGTAAACCCTAAATCAGTTCTCTTACACTGACCTTCAAAATTCTCTTGTAAGTTTTGCTGAGAGTGGTGTCACAAGATGAGTAATATCATTGTGACACATTACATTCTATCATATACAAGTCACATAGATAGTTAGAAATTAAATGAATTTGATTTACAGGCAAGGCTAGGTACAAAACGATTTGAATTCATGCAGAGGATGATATATTCCTTATGACTGCATGCCTTTATGAATCCAAATCCCTAAGTTGGCCACATCTTATAACATGCTTCCTCTACTGGGCTATAGATTTCCTTTTTCCAGTGCCTTTTCCAGAAATACAATACTTAAATTTGGCCAAGTGCATATAAAGTCATCTCGTTTGGGGAAGATTTTCTGGGTCACTCTTCTTAGCTGTTTTAAGCACTGAATTGTTCTTGCTGGACTTCTTAAACATCTGTTTCTTATTGCTTCTACCTGGTTTCTTGGTAACAAATAGCTGGGCTTCTCATGTCTACTTTGAAACTACATTCTGGGACCTTGAGAAATAGCCCAGCAGTTAAGAACAGTAACTGTTCTTTCATAGAACTGGGCTTACTTTCCAGCACTTGTGTGTAAGCTCACAACCACCTATACTATATTGATCCAGGTGATTTGTACTCTTTCCTGACCAATAAGGGCCCTTCATACATGTAATCTACATGAGAAGGAACACACTCATACAACTATGTTTTTTTTTAAAATATTTATCTTCCTTTCTTTTAAAACCCAGTTCTTTATTGGATGTTTTTATTTATATTTTAAATGTTATTTTCTTATTCTTATCCATAAACCACCAATCCCATTGCCCTCCCCAATCACCCCTCCTGCCCCCCCACCCTGACATTCCCCTACACTGAGGGGTCCACCATTGACATCACCAACGGCTTCTCCTCCCATTGGTG
The DNA here is from genome assembly GCF_011064425.1 of Rattus rattus. Classification (NCBI taxonomy): domain Eukaryota; kingdom Metazoa; phylum Chordata; class Mammalia; order Rodentia; family Muridae; genus Rattus; species Rattus rattus. The sequence continues at coordinate 161,186,925 of NC_046156.1, forward strand.
CCCAGCAAGGCCCTCCTCTGCTATGTATACAGCTGGAGCCACGGGTCTGTCCATATGTACTTTTTGGATGGTGGTTTAATAACTGGGAGTTCTGGTTGGTTGGTATTGTGGTTTTTATGGAGTTGCAAACATCTTCAGCTCCTTCAATCCTTTCTCTAACTCCTCCAATGGGGACCCTGTTCTCAGGTTAATGGTTTACTTCTACCATTCTCCTTTGCATTTTTTCATGCTCTGGATGTGCCTCTCAGGAGACAGCTATATCAAGCTCCTGTCATCATGTACTTCTTGGCTTCAATATTGTCTAGATCCTCAATCTAGACAGACTCTGAATGGCCATTTCTTCAGTCTCTACTCCAAACTTTGTTTCCATATCTCCTCCTATGAATATTTTTATTCCCCTTTTTAAGAAAGTCTAAAATAGCCACACTTTTTCTATCCTTCTTCTTGAGCTTCATGTGGTTTGTGGATTTTGAGCTAATGTCCACTTATCAGTGAGTGCATACCATGTGTGGTATGTTGTAATTGGTATAACTGGGTCTCCATTAATACAATGTCCAATTTTCTGAGGAACTTCCAGAGTGGTTGTACCAGCTTGCAATAACACCAGCAATGGAGGGATAGGTCTCAAGTTGAGACACTCATTAGTTTGGTAATTTCTAAATTTCTGCTTAATATCTGCGATGCAGGACAAATGGTGGCCTGAAGATTTGTAGGTGGATTGGCATATTCAGGCCTCCACTGGAATTCTTGGCTGGATATAGGATTTACCCATTTCTTGTTCTATGTCCCCTGTGGTTATGAGTCTTACCTAATGTCACCTTCATAGATATTTGGGAGTTTTCCTTGTTGTACATTTCTAGGACTCATCCCAGGTATTTCCTGTTACCCAGTAATTTCACTTCTCTCTCCTAGATTTTTCTCTATCCTCCACACACTTGATCATTCTAGTTCCCCTTGAACTACAGTTCGATCCATTTTCCTCTCTCTATCCCCAGCCAATGTCTATTTTAAAATGCCTTCTGAATTAAATTCAAGGATCCTCCCTTGGGCCCTCATTGCTACTTAGCTTCTCCCAACTGTGTATTGTAGCATGGTTATTAAGTCCATTTTTCCTTTATTAGAATAACAAACATCTATGTATTTAAAACTGACAAGCTAAACAGTTACATTCTAAGGACAAAACCAAAATAAATAAGTTTATGACTATGCAGAAAAATTTCTCTTGCCAAAAATATAATAGATACATATATGTATCATAATATTAGTAGCATATCAATAATATGTCATGAAACATTTATTTTTTATAATTAGATACTACATTCACAGTATTAGAGTTGTTTTAAGAGGTGAATGAGAATGCTAATATAAATATTAATGAGAAAAGCATCTCCGGTACTATTTTCGTGACTACACAAAATCATAAAATTAACATTTAATGATAATCAGTTGAAGGCAATAAACATTGAATTATTTTGAGAAGAAAAGCTTGAATATGTCCTATGCTTCTTCAGTCATTTAAACTGCCACCTGATACTCCTTCTAAGCTTCAGATGTTTATCACTGAAGACAGCATTATTCAACACAAATTAGTGCTCATGACAGTGAAATTAATTTAAGAGTTAAATATTCAGAGTTCATAATAACATGAAGATCCCACACAGTGTACTAAGCATTACTAAATTCCAAGTCACTCTTTTATGTTAAGAGCAAGGCAGAGTTGGATTCTCACCTGAGAACTTTAAAGAAAGAGATTTGTGTACTTTAGGAAACCATAGACACTGTTTGTGACCTTGCTATTCCCTAAAGAAGCTAACTGGGATATGAACATATCCGAGGTGCCTGCGCTCTCCAATATTTATTCATCTTGGTATTGGTTCAGTTTGTATTTTCTGTGATAGTCTCCATTAACTTTAATGAGTGACTTCTTTTGAGAGATATTAGCTACTTTTATCCACGGGTATAAGACTGTAATGTAGAATGTACAATATTTAATGCTGATCTATAAGTGATGGTAGTTAATTGATTTCTAATAGTCAGGACCTCACTAGGTGCAGGAGCTGTTTAGCGTTTCCATACAGGGCATTTTTCTTATGTTGAATAAGTCTAGAATCCATTAGAAAACTACAATTTACCACCAACTCGTGACTGTCACATATTAAACCTCTGTCGCTATCTTGGCATGCCAGCCATTGCCTTGTTCCACAGGTGTTTCAGTTGGTAGAATTGTCTTGGCAAGTTGCATAATAAGAAATGCATGGCTCAGAGAAGACTAAAGGATAGAATTATAAATGTTGTAAGAGCTAGAATATCAGGAAATGTGTACTAAAAGAGCTGGCTACATAATCAAGACCAGAGTATTACAGGTAAACCTGGAATGGGGAAATTTCAAGGGCACCACTTATATATTAAGAGCTATAGGAAACTCCTAATTACTGAAAGAAGGTTAATTAGCCTCTTCTAGGGGTGGGCACAATTATTAGTTGTTCAATGCAGAGAAATCAGTCGTGAAGCCATATATACACAAGCAAAATAAATATATATATATACACAAATATATATGTGTGTGTGTGTACATATGTATGTATATATATATGTACATGTTTGTTTATATATATGTATATATCTGTGTGTTTATACATATATATATGTATATATGTACATGTTTATTTGTATATATGTATATATATGTGCATGTGTTTATGTGTGTGGGTGTGTGTTTGCATGTGTATGCCTGCGTTTGAGCTACTTTCCCTAATAGTAGAGAAGAAGGCTGAGCAACCAATAATCTACCTAATGCACATAACAAATATATTTCATCACTGATGGCATTTTGATCAATTAAATTATTTTTTCCTGTATATAATTATTAATACAAAGAATGAACTATTTTTAAAATGCTTTATTGAATGTTATTTTTCAGGTTAAATATTTATTCAGTATATATTTTGAAATTTTACCACTCAAAATTATTAAATAAGAACCTAATTCATATTTACACAAGTACACAAAACTTCAAATATATATGCACAATTCATTTAAAGTTGAAAACCTAAGAAATAGATGTATACAGTTTATTCTTCTACATCATCTCTGACAGGATCTAGAAAATTCCATAAATATTTGCTTAAACAATATTAGCCAATATACGACATTTGGGACTCTCAGTTAAAATAGCACAAGCTGCGGAGGAAAGCGACCCTCTAGGAGGACCAGCAGTTTCAGTTAACCTGAATACCTGAGATGTCTCAGACTCTGGATCACCAACCAGGCAGCATACAGCAGCTGAGATGAGTCCTCCACCACATATACAGCAGAGGACTCCTGAGTCTGGGTTCAGTCAGAGAAGATGTATCTAACCCACAAGGGACTGGAGACCCCAGGAAGTTTAGAGGTCTGGTGAGGTGGGAAGTGGGGACATCTTCATGAAGACTGGGGAGCAGAGATGAGGTATGGGATGTGGAACAGTTGGAGGGTGGACCAGGAAGGGAGTAAAATCTGGAGTGTAAAAATAAATAAAAAATTAAAAATAAATAAACAAATAAAAGATTTTATTATGGTTTTAATTAATTATTTCTAAATGATCACAAATGCCTCATAATAAGATAATTTCGGAAAGTGTCATTGTTTCTGTCATTCTATTATTAAAAAATAAAAAATAATATTTTGACATAGGTTAGCCTTGATCTTGCTACATAATCCAGGCTGGCCTTGAACTTTTGATAAATGTAACTGTATGTCTAAAAGCATGAAATTCAAATATACAGGCTGGCCTATTTACAAAATTCAAAGGAACAGTTTTGACATTTAAGATGGATGAAGCAAAGAAGTGCAGGCCGACAGGAACGGATCTCTCCAAAGACACAGCCAGAATACAGCAAACACAGAGGCGTTGCCAGCAAAAACCACTGAATTGAGAATAGGGGACCCCCGTTGAAGGAATCAGAAAAGAACTGGAAGAGCTTGAAGGGGCTCTTACAACAATGCCAAGCAACCAGAGCTCACTAAGCCAAAAAGACTATAAGATGGACTGACCCTTTGACCTCATAAATGAATATCCTAGTAAGAGCACCAGTGGAAGGGGGAAGCCCTGGGTCCTTAAGACTGAACCCCCCAAACTTTGTTCAAAGGAAATGGGGAGGATGGGGAGGGGAACACCCAAAAAGAAGGGGGGAGGGGGGGGATGTTTGCCCGAAACCGGAAAGGGAATAACACTCGAAATGTATATAAGAAATACTTTAATAAAAAATATCAAATTCACTAATGCTGTTAAGCAAAATTCATAAATTACTAGATAAATTTATGATGGAATGAATAGTGATAGATTAGACAAACTACTACTTTTTTCTCCTTCAAATGAAGAGTATTATAGACATGTCCCCAAGTCCTTGGTAGAGGATAAATTTGTGTTTTTTGTTGCTAGTGGCTTTTGCCTGTTATCTTCAGTGCAAGAGATTAACCACTAAAGTTGGAACTACTTATAAAAACTGAAACCTGAGAGATCATAATTAGTTCCTGCTAAATGGTAAAGTTTGAGAAAATATGGAATATATAAACAAAAGAATTTATTCAGTAAAAAGAAATTCATGGACAAATTAAATAATAATAAACTGTAGTAGATAGAGAATATGAATGCAGTATGGAGCTTAAGGTATATTGAAATCAAAATTCATGATGGAACTTGTGATCAAGTTCACAATTTTGTATGTCAGAAAATAACCAAACTGGATAGTACAGAGAGTTTAAGACTTAAAATTTATATTAATTTCTGCATGAAATTATCCATGATAATTGTAAAGATTTACAGCAAAATTTAAAATATGATTAATTAAGAAGTATAATAAATACATTTATAGCTTCCAAGAAAATATATTTTATATAAAAGATTAAAGCCAACTGATCTTTAGATTTAATGATTTATAAACTTCCCTTCTGAGAACTGTTAAATTGGCTAAATATTTACTTCAAGAAATATCAATAATCAGAATAAAATCTGATTGGCAACAATTGGGATTATTACAGCAAGTTAAAAGTTCTAATGTATATTTTAGAATTTCTGTAATTTTTTTTTAACCACAGGATATCACTACATAGATAAGGCTGACATCGGATTGATTAACAAGCCAACCATCCTCCTTTCTCAGCTGTCTAAGTACTAGTATTTTAGGTGCCATTATATCTAGCAAAAAATTTCTTAACTAAATTCAATTTATTATGGTACTTTTTCTTGAGAGATAGTAAGTTCTTTTATATGAAAAAATGCACACAATTTTTCTCTTCTTTTATGTGGCTTACTTGTAAAATAGTATGGTCTGATGACTTACATGGTTTTGAATAAGGAAAAGTACTTTTTATGATCAAAAATCACTACCATTTTGTTACTAGTAACAGAAAAACTTCAGCATGTTCCTTTTTATCTCCTTACAGCATGGGGACTCAGATAAATTGACTACAAGTACAAAGGACTGAGTAATGTAGACCTGAAATAATCCTCTGTAAGATGAATGAAAGCTGACAACCCCGATTGCAATTTGAACTGTCTTTTTGTGTATGAATGTGATTTAATGGAAATCTGATATTCAATAAACCTGACTTTTTTATGATTTATAATAGCTAGTCTTAGGTTACCCAGATTCATTTCATAATATAAAGCTGCACAAGGCCCTGTCTTAGAGATAGGAAAATTTTCAGTCAACCAAGAATCAGGACCTTTATTCCTGATTAGAAAGTATGAAGTATATGAACTGCACTGCTGAACTGACATTGAACTGTAGAATCTGACCTTTCATCCTTGTCATTTTTTTTATTTCTTAAAGAAACATATAAAATGGCCTGTAAGATTCCATAAAGTAAGTAATTCTTCAACATCCTTTTCTTCTATTTCATGTCTGTTTATGTTAGGTAATTGGACAAGAAAATTGTTCAAGGAGAAATGTTCCTATATCCTCATGTCCATATATACTATATAACAAGGAACCGAATTCTATAGGGAAATAATCAACTGTGAGTAAATAGATCTTGGGTGAACTTCAAAGATGAAAGACAAGCCATATTTTGTTACAAAACTTGACAGAGCAACCCAAACAGCAGAGGGTTCGGTGAAGTTATACAGGTCTAGAGTAATGGCTTGTTCACCAGGAACATATTCACTTCTATTTCTATCCAGAAAGCTGGAGTTGAAGCAAAAAGAATTCTAATCTAATTAAATATACTAATCAAGACTTTAAAGTGAATTGTGAGGCTTAAATTACTTTTAATACTTAAAAGAGCAGGGCTTTCTTCTAGAAAGCAATGTGCCAAGCAAAAAAAAAATTCTTATGTTTTAAACCATCTTCCCATGCTTTTATCTGGGCACCTGACACTTTTATAAGGCTAATTTTACATTCAAAAACTGAATGATCACATCTTCCACTTATGATTGGACAATGGCCTTGAGCTGAAATGAATTCCCAATGGGCCACAACCAAATTTCATCCTGCTATGTAGCATCATTATGAACACAACTATAAAAAAAATTCTGATCACTTTAAGAGTGTTTCCCAGAACACACAAGATAGAAGGATAATATTGTTGTGCAAGTTGTATTAAGAATTCCACAGTCTTGTCATAGTACCAATTCACACACACACACACACACACACACACACACACAGCACACAACACACACAGACAAACAGTTCAAGAGCTTTTTAAGTAATTAAGGAAATGTGATATTATGGTAACAGGTGGGTGGCTGCTGAAATTCTAAATCGGGTCTCTTTGAAATGCAATAGCCCCTGAAACCATTCTTTTATTTTTTTACCATATATTGGATATAAAACGGGGACAAAAATAATCAGAAGATGGTAGAGTATACTTTTTGGTTTCTCATGAATTGTGAACTATCATGGTAGGAGAGGCCATCCTTGAACATCTCCCTTGGGGAAAAATGGGTTATTCACTTAAACTGTGTGTGTTTTTACTCAGTAATCATTATGCAATTCTATCTTATCTATTACTAAGTATACCAATTGACCAAAGAGTGAATGAAAGTTATATTATACACAAGTATGCCTACTAATAGCTTAGGAAGACCTTTGATCCTCATACTATTTTTTCCAAATATTGTATCCTTTTAAATAATGTATAGTTGAGTGTTTCTGTGTGTCAGTACATGCACATGTGTGCTGTTGATTCTGTAAGCCTGAAAGCCAGAAGCCTCAGATGTTTCTGTCAATTAAGAGCCTCTTGACATAGGTGGTAAAATTAAACTCAGATTCTCTTGAAACGAAGTTTGTACTGCTAACCACAAAGCCATTTCTTGAGCCTGATCACTGCAGATTATCCCCATGACTTTATGCTCTTCTGGCTTGGAGGTCTTATACATTAAAGAGTGACTGGTAGCAGTGCCACCACGGGAATGTAAAAGACTGATGACAATTAAGTGCAAATTAAGTTACCTTGTGAATTTGAAGAACCTGTCTTTTCCCTGACTACCAAAAAACTTTAAGAATTTTAGTATTGGCTAGGATGATCTTTCCTCATGTAAAAAATGAATAAAATGATACCATCTCTTTTTAATGTTGGATCTCTAACACAAAATATCTGCATTTGATTGGATTAGATGCTTTGATTTGTTCTCAGTCTTATCTTACCTGTCAACAACTCATATGAAGACCTAAGTAATTGGCTATTATTTTGATTTTGTCCTAAGGATGTAGTCTCATTAATTGAGAGCCTCATTAAAGCAGACTTAAACTGTGCCATATTTACTACAATATCATTGGGATTAGACGTAGTTGTGATGAATGAAAGAAACCTGACTCAAGTTTTCGTATGTCTCAATTATGTGGAATAAATTTGAGTGTGGACTGAAGGCAGGTGGGGTTGGGCACAGGAGGATCAGGTGAGAGGTAGGGAGGTAATGGAACTGGAAGAGCATTTTTGGGCCTAGTACAATGGAAACTTCATCAAACATATAAGAGTAACCTAGAAAATCCCCATAATAATAAGGAACATGCAGTCTAAACCAGACATGTGTTTTTAACTCAGGTAAGGCTTCAAGGGAAGTTAGTGGAACACAAATCCAGCCACAAAACTTTAACCTGCAGTTTGTCCATCCCACTGAGTGTGCTCTGACTGAAGGCTTGAAGAATTTGCATCTAAGAGACTTCATGAAATTCTTCGGCAAACGGACAGAACTGGAAAATATTACCCTGAGGGAGATAACCCAGTCACAGAATAATACACATGGAATGCACTCACCAATAAGTGGACATTAGCCCAAAAGCTCGGAATACTCAATTTATAGTCAGCATGAAGCTCAAGGAGAAGAAAAACAAAAGTATTGATGTTTCAGTCCCTAGAAGGGGGAGCAAAATACTCAAGGGAGGAAATACGAAGACAAAGTATGGAACAGAGACTGAAGTAAAGGCCATCCAGAGACTGTCCCACCTGGAGATCCATCCCACATATAGACAACAAATCCAGACACTATTGTGGGTGCCAAGAAGTGCTTGCTGACAGAAAATGTCTCCAGAGAGACTCTACCAGAGCCTGACAAATACAGAGGCAGATGCTCACAGCCAGCCGTTGGACTGAGCACGAGATCCACAATGGAAGAGTTAGAGAAATGGCTGAAGGAGCTGAAGGGATTTGCAACCCCCTTGGAAGAACAACAATATCAACCAAGCAGATGCTCCAACCTCAACCCTTGCCACCCCTTCTTCCCACCCCAGAGCTTCCAGGGACTAAACCACCAACCAAAGAGTACACATGGAAGGACCCATGGCTCCAGTTGCATATGTAGCAGAGGATGGCCTTGTCAGACATCAGTGGTAGGAGAGGCCCTTGGTCCTGTGAAGGGTTGATGCCGCATAGTAGTGGAATACTATGAAGGCAAGGCAGGAGTGTTTGGTTGGGTTGGGGAGCACCCTCATAGAAGCAGTGGGAGGGGGATGGCTTAGGGGTTTCTAGAGGGGAATCCAGGAAAGGGGATAACATTTGAAATGTAAATAAATAAAATATCCCCCACCTCCTTCCCCCTAAAAAAATGTCCAGAGAGACTCATCTATTAAGTGATAGAACTGATGCAGAGCACTAATGGCAAATGTTACAGAGAGATCTGGGAGTTCTAAGGAGAAAAAGGAGGAAGGAACAGAGAAACCAGGAGGCCTGGCAGGGATATCAAAATAATGGAACTCACAGAAACAGCTGAGCAGGACTCCTGAGAACATGCAGAGATCAGGGTGCTTGTATTGGTCTGACCTAGACCCTCTGCATATATCTTATGGATGAGTAGCTTGGTGTTCTTTTGGGAATACTAGCAAAATGAGTAGAGGCTGTCCCTGACTGTTCTGCCTAGGTTTGAGACCCTTCTCTTTCTGCTGGATTGTCTTGTTCAGCCTTGACAGAATGGTACCTTCCAGGTCTTATTGTAGCTTGTTTTTGTATGTTAGCTCGATATCACGGGAATCAGGTTTTCCCATGAAGGAAGACAGGAAAGGTGTTTCTGAGGGGAGAGGAGATAGGAGGGTAGTAGAAAGAGGAAGGAGAGGGATTGGGGCATTCTTATTTTGCCTAGCTTGAGGTCTGGTATTAGAAATGTATGGTAAAATCTCCCAGTTTCTACAGGTCTGGGAATTTTCACATTTGAACTAGATATGGTTACTCCTTATAGTATTAAATTATTAGCTTTTCTTGGTAGAATTTGTTTGTTTTAATTCTCTGTCGAACTCTGGATAATATACATATACTGGTGTACTTTTCATAGTTGACTTTTCTCAAGTAAGTTGTACCTAGGAAAAAGAATACATTAAAAAGTATTTCATCTTAAAAATGGTGACTAAAATTTAAGTCCTTTATGCAAGAAGTGAAAAATCCATTTTGCCAAAAGACCTTAAGCATTTAGAGAAGTGTACAGCAGTAATTCGTACAGAGAAATCTATAGAGAAAAATCGTATTCCATAGGTTGAAGAGATGGAACATTCTGATTTATTCTTAGGATCCAGAGTCATCTCATGACACACATGATCACTCGAAACTATTTAGAACTCCACATCCATGCAATCCAGTGCCCTCCAGTTGCTTTTATGGGCACCAGACATACAAATAGTGCACAGACATAAATCAAATCAAAATATTCCTACACATTTTTTCTTTTACTTAAAGAAAAATAATCATACTCTATGTGTAAGTAAGAAAAAAGATACCCATGTACATTGCAATAAAGTCTTGCTGTCTTTATTCATTGTATATTTAGTTATTATTTGACCTAATACCAGAACCTCTTCTGCTACTTAATGGCAGAATAATCAGGTAATATGGAGCATTATAGAATGGAGCAGAGATATTGGTATGATAGGAAATGAAAGGTACATGTAGACAAAGAATATATATAATAATATCACTCAATACCCAAAAGTACAAGAAGCTATAAAACCTAAAAAACGCAGAAGCAGAATAAGTAACACTCAGGTTGATGCTAGTGTCTTTCATTGTAACCCAACAAAAAGTCTGTATGGAAAGTAATATGAGGGAAATGTAACCTTCCCCGCCCGTTCTCCCCATTTACTTCTACTAGAGCCATTGCAATCACTTCTAGTTCAGTGGTATAATTCTTTATTCCATTAACTTTAATGGGCTTTATACCAATGTTAAGTAATGTGATCATTTTACACTGACTGAGTTGATGAGAAATACCTCCACTCAATTAGTTTCGCAATCCTGGAATATTTTGGAACAAAGGAGATAGGCAATCTGTAAAATCTTAAACTGAAAATTAGATCAGAGTCACTCTGATTTTATACTTCACAAAGTTTGAAAATCTTGGCACTTTTTCCTCGATAAAGTTAGGGAAAATGTGTTCATTGATTTTCTGGAGGACAAAAGGATATACATTATCAGTTACTTCAAAAGAAATATAGGTAAGATATATATATATAACAATAGAATAAAGTTTTCTTAACACTCATTCATTTTACACAAACGAAAGGATTTTTTTATTAAATGCACACACACATACACAGGCATAAAATATAAATCATATTGATCCATTGTTCTCACATATTAATTCTTCTTTTGTAAAATCATTAACTTTTTGTTTTTCAGAATTTGAAAAAAATTTTCTGTTCTTTTCTTTTGATTTTTGTCCTCCTTTTCCCAGAAATAATCACTTAACAAAAGCAAGGTGAGCCTGTGAGTAACTATGTACCCAAGGAGTCCTGTAAGTCATTACCCCTCAACATACAATTCTTGAGTGATATGTAATATTACAAAAAATAGAGACCCTATTACTACAATGCATTATTTTATGTGATTTGTATCTATTTTAACATTGACTGAAGTTTCAATTTTAGTAAAATAAAATGAACACAGAAGTTGAAATATCTGGTTTCATTAGAAACTCAGCTGTGTCTTGTGATGTTTTCCTGAAAACTGTCTTATAAGAGGATGTTTTACTGAAGCAGACACATGAGAATATGCTTTGCTGTTAAAAGACATGTATGTTTTTTTGAAAGCTGTCTGAGGAAAAGGCATGTGTTATTTTGCTGGAGCAGACACTTGAGAGGAAACATGATGTTTGGAAAGAGTTTAAGTATAACACAACAGTGGACAACTTTCTGTCATTAATTTGCCTTGCTGGTCTTCATTGATCTTCACCTTGTTGGTCTTTACTGAAGATGCTCTGGCATAGATTCAACTTCCTTTCTTCTCTGATCTTCACTTGTAGAGACTTCACAGAGAGAAATGTACCAAAGATCTTCAGGTGGTGTCCCTGCTGCTTCTTGCCACTTCAGTGGACTTGTACTGATTGGTAGAGCCTCAAGGTTTCTTCTGGATAGAGCCATTGCTGCTGATTCATGTTTGTTGTTTTGTTAGTGGACTAGACTACTGACAGAAAGCATTGGAATTGTCCCAAAGAACTACTTCCAAACAGGTCCATGTCTCTCTTGTTTTATTAGCCATATTCTGCCAAAACATTTGATCAACATGAGGGTGGTTAAAGTATTTAAGAGCCCTTATTAAAATAGGTTGAGAAAAATATAAGTGAATACATTGGACATAATTAGAAATCATGAACCATTTTATCCATATTAGTAAAAAATGTGTTTATATTTATATGCAATTTCTCAAATTAAAATAGGATATACTATATCAGAAATTAAGTTGAACCAAATAGATTTGCTGAAAAACTTTCCCATCTATTTTCTTTCCAATCAATTAAGAACACTTTCTAAAACATCCTTATGTACTGTGTAGTACAGAAATAACCATGCATACCTATTATTTCATATGTACATTAAGACCTGTCACTGAATCAGACTGTACATGTATGTGTGTAATGATAGTCATGCGCATTTATTTCTTTACTACACAGTACATAAGTATACTTTAACAACTCTGCAAGTTTCACTGAATAAATATGCATCTTTTAAAATAAATCATGGACTTCTTCCTAAAGAAAACCCAATCGCCTATATTTTTCTGGATGCCCCATTCCTTTGAATTCAGTTTCCTGTAGAGAGAATTGGAATTCAGATGCTTGTGTAGATAACTTGTCATTTGGTATTCTGCTCCATCTTTCTTTCTTATGTGCAATATTTACCTTATAGAGTTCCCTATGTGCTTGTTTGCCTTCGTTCATGAAACCTTTCATAGTAAAGTAGCAGGCTATAGTGAAATTTCACCAATGTTGTTAGCATTAGAGACACTGGTACATTCCCCAACTTTTCCATGAACCTTCATGTAGAAGCCTTTTGTTAGTAGAAATAAATCATTTAGAATATAGAACTGGGAAATATTTTATCCTCTTCTTTGATACCTTTATACTGCCACACTTTTTTTTTAACTGAAAACATATTCTTCTCTTATATAATAATCACATCCAAAATGTCCCCTCCCTTCATTTCATTCACCTCTCCCTCAGTTCCATTTTTCCTCATATCAACTTCCCTTGCAAGAGATGACTATAAAGCATTCTCCTGACTCCTGATTCTACAATCTTTCCTCCCCATTTGTCTGTGTAGTTTCCTGATCTCAAATAGGAGGAGAATAAAGGAACCATCTAATTTAGACTCCCTCTCTGCAGACTCTGTGATGATGAACAGCCACTGATCTATGGCCATAGCACTAGTATATTACATTTTTATAGAAAGAAGTCATTTTATTGATTCTTATATATTTTAGTTTTTTAATGTAACAGTAAAGTTTGTTTCTATCCTAGGTCTCGCTCTCTAGTCTTTGGTTCCTGGGCATACAGAGAGTGCATGTGTTCCCTCTCATAGATTGAGCATGAAGCTAAACAAAACATTGCTTAGCCATTCCCAGAAGTACACACTTATGTTAATTCAGATTCATACTTGTACAATTCTTCAACATTCCTTGTACTCCTATTGTTCTTTTGGATGTCTAGCTAATTCTGCACAATGTAAAGAATGATATAATTTACTGTCTTCTTGCATGTAAATATATTATGGGATAGCTCATTAGAAATTCATACCTTTGTCTTTGCTCTATTGTGTATCCTATAAAGTCACTTGTTCCCTGAACATGTCTTGTTGTATGAGAAAAACTTCTAGTTGGTGAGATATGCAAATTGAATACAAAATGTCTAATACCCTGTACAGTAAGCAAATGCATAACAGAGTCATTTGCTTAACCTTGCAGTAGAGACAGCTTTTATGTAATAAAATTAATCTGAGAAGATTGAAAGTATTAATTTCCAAAGCGTAAATGATAATGAGCTATACTAAAATAATAATTTACTTTGCCATTTAAATATATGATACATGTCTGTACAACTTCAAGAGCATTGAATATATTTTATATTTTGTATCTCATTGAACAGATGAAAAAAACGAAAATAAAAAAATTAAATATTTACATAGAAACTATAATCTATAGCCTGAAAAAAATGTTAGAAATATGTGCCCTTTTTGAAATAAATATTATTAAACACATAAGGAATTAAGGTAATATTTTCCTCAAGAAAGAAAAAAATCTAGTTCATGTTTTTGGAAAAATCTATCTTAACTTTATTGAATAAATATAGCTAAAATGAAAAATGTTTTATTGATTTATAATAAACATAATTGAAATTGTTAAAAATAAAGAAAATTATAATTACTATAATGATGAAAATGGCTTAATGTTTTCTTGATATAATAAATATTGCATATAATAATTTCTTCATGAAAAACTTGAAATGATCCAGTGTATCATCCAATTTTGTTGGAGATTTCACATTATTAATGAATAAACATTACTGAATTATTACTGAAGTATGTACAGAAAATATGCCAAATTTCCATAAACATTTTTAGATTAGAGATTTTAATGAGATTTCTTTGGTAGAATTCTCTTTTCCCCAAGTTTATAAAAAGTGTATAGCAAATTTGCATTCTGACTTTATCTGATTTCTGCCTAAAAGTAGTTTTGAGTTGAACTGTCAAAAATTATTACAGATCAGCTCTGATGATGTCTAATGTACAGGAAAATAACTACATGGGCTATTATTATAATTATTATTTAACTGTAACAAAGAAAAAATAAACACAGTGAAGTTGAGACTGGAAATTTTGAATTATTCCCTATGCCCTCAGAATAAATGGTTCTGTGTGATGAATCAATATTGTTTGAGGTGTTTATTTATACATTATTGCAATATAATTGAGTAGAGCAAATAGGGGACAACTAAAAATCATAGTTTTCTGAATTTCTCCTTTGTTTTCCTTTTTTGGTATATTTGTTTTGAAATATTTAGCAATTGCTCATCCACTGAACTACTTCTCCAATTTTGCTTTGGGTGAGAGGAGACAGGACATACACATGCACACACACACATAAAATATATGATTGGTATAAGACATATATTATATATACTATATATTATATGTGGTATATGCTATATACTATATGAAATGATATATGAGCTATAAGATATATGACATACAATAAACCATATACAATATAATATGAGATACAAAATATATGATATATATGATAAATCATATAATCTACTGTCTTTAATCTCATGATTGCCTTGCTTCTACTCCAGAGCTGTAGGATAGAAGGAATCCAACATTTTGCTTACTGGATATTCTTCATGTCCAGTGATTGAAACTTAAAAAAAAGCCCTTCAACTTTAATACTCTCAATGCCTAATATAATTAACATTACCTACTATGTTTTATGTTACTACAGTAAAATACATAGACTATGTGCTCTCATAGACAATACTGTTGTAAATATTTTGTCATATTTTTGTACATCAAACTCCATGGTAAAATACATTAGTTTCTCATAATTACTTACTTAAATATACAGCAGAGCAAGTTTTAGATAAAGTAAAACATTAGTTCAAAGTCACAATACAGTTTCTAGCAACCCACTTACATGATAACTATTTAGTTTTTGCAATAACAAGAATATTTTCTGTTTCTGTAATCTAAAACACTCATTCAGGAGAAGCATACTTTAAAAAACCAAATCAGTAATCTTTGAAATTTGTTACTTCAAGTACAATCTGTATAAGAAGAACTTCAAGTCTCTGAAGAAAGAAATTGAAGAAAACATCAGAAGATTGAAAGATCTCCCATGCTCATATTTCAGCAGGATTAACATAGTAAAAAGGGACATCTTATAGTACAGTAAAGCAATCTATAGATTCAATGCAATCCCCATCAAAATCCCAACCCAATTCTTCACAGAGATAGAAAGAGAAATTCTCAATTTTACCTGGAATAACAAAAATTTCAAGATATCAAAATCTATTCTCAACAATAAAAGAACTTCTTGGGGAAATCACTGTCCCTGAGCTCAAGCTGTATTATGGAGCAATTGTGAGAAAAAAACTGTATGGTCTTGGTACAAAGACAAACAGGTAGCTCAGTGGAATAGAAGTGAAGACCCAGAAATGAAACCAAACACCCAGTGGAACTTGATCATTGACAAAGGATCAAACGACCATTCAGTGAAAAAAGACATTATTTTTAGCAAATTGCACTGGTTCAAATGGCAGCAAGCATGTAGAAGAATGCAAATTGATTTCTTCTTCTTCTTCTTCTTCTTCTTCTTCTTCTTCTTCTTCTTCTTCTTCTTCTTCTTCTTCTTCTTCTTCTTCTTCTTCTTTTTCTTCTTCTTCTTCTTCTTCTTCTTCTTCTTCTTCTTCTTCTTCTTCTTCTTCTTCTTCTTCTTCTTCTTCTTCTTCTTCTTCTTCTTCTTCTTCTTCTTCTTCTTCTTCTTCTTCTTCTTCTTCTTCTTCTTCTTCTTCTTCTTCTTCTTCTTCTTCTTCTTCTTCTTCTTCTTTTTCTTCTTCTTCTTCTTCTTCTTCTTCTTTTTCTTCTTCTCTTCTTCTTCTTCTTCTTCTTCTTCTTTTTACATTTTTATTGGATATTTTGTCTAATTTAGGTTTCAAATATTATCCTCTTTTCCAGTTACCCGGGAAACAGCCTATCCCATCCCTCCTCCCCTGCTTCTATGAGGGTGTTCCCACACCCAGCCACCTACTTCTTACCAACTCTCTCCCAGTTCCCACCCCTGGCATTCCCCTAAACTGAGGCATCAACCCTTCATAGGACCAAGGGCCTCTCCTCCACTGACCCTCAACAAGACCATCCTCTGCTACATAGGCAGCTGGAGCCATGGGTCTGTCCATGTGTATGTACCCTGTGTGTGGTGGTTTAGTCCCTGGGAGTTCTGGTTGGTTAGTATTATTGTTCTTATGGGGTTGCAAGCCCCTTCAACTACTTCAATCCTTTCTCTGACTCCTCCACTGTGGACACTGTTCTCAGTCAATGGTTGTCTGCTAGCATCTGCCTCTGTATTTGGCACGCTCAAGCAGCGTCTCTCAGAAGACAGCTATGTCAGGCTCCTGTCAACAAGCACTACTTAGCATCTGCAATATGGTCTGGGTTTGGTGGTATGTGGGAAACGTCCCCAGGCAGGGCAGTCCCTGGACAGCATTTCCTTCAGGCTCTGCTCCACACTTTGTCTCCATATTTCCTGTTTTTAATGGAGGAAATGCATATTGTGTTCCCCCTTCTAAGAAGGATTGAAATGGCCACACTTTGGTCTTCCTTCTTCTTGAGATTCATGTGGTCTGCAAATTGTATCTTGAGTATTTCAAATGTTTCGGCTAATCCACTTAAGTGAATGCATTCCTTGTGTTTTATTTTGTGACTGGGTTACCTCTCTTAGGATGATATTTTCTAGGTCCATCCATTTGCCTATGAATTTCATGAAATCATTGTTTTTAATAGCTGAATAGTACTCCATTCTATAAATATACCACATTTTCTGGATCCATTTCTCCATTGAAAGACATCTGGATTCTTTCCAGGATTGGCTATTATATATAAGATCACTAAGAACATAGTTGTAGCATGTGTTCTTTTATTTGTTGGAGCATCTTTTGGATATATGCCCAGGAGTGATAGAGCTAGTTTCTCATGTAGTATAATGTCCACTTTTCTGAGCAACCACCAGACTGATTCCCAGAGAAGTTGTACCAGTTGCAATCCCACCAACAATGGAGGAGTGTTCCTCTTTTACCACATCCTCACCAGCACCTGCTGTCACTAGAGCTTTTGATCTTAGCCATACTTAGGGGTGTGAGGTGGAATCTCAAGCTTGTTTTGATTTGCATTTCCCTGATGACTAAGGATATTGAGCATTTCTTTATTCCTCAGTTGAGAATTCTTTCTTTAGCTCTGTATGAAGTTTTTATAGGGTTATTTGGTTCTCTGGATTCTAACTTCCTGAGTTCTTTATATATATTGAATATTAGCCCTCTATTGGATGTAGGATTGGTAAAGACCTTTTCTCAATCTGTTGTTTGCCATTTTTTTTCTTATTGACAATGTCTGTTGACTTACAGAACTTTTCAGCTTTATGAGGTCCCATATTTTAATTCTTGATCTAAGAGCATAATCCATTGATATTCTGTTCAAGTCCTTGTTTAAGGCACTTCCCCACTCTCTCTTCTATTAGTTTCAATGTATCTGGCTTTATGTGGAGGTCATTTATCCACTTGTAATTGAGCATTGTACTGGGAGATACAAATGGATCTATTTGCATTCTTCTACATGCTGACCTCCAGTTGAACCAACACCATTTGTTGAAAATGTTATCTCTTTTCCATTGGATGGTTTTAGTTCCTTTGTTAAAGATCAAGTGCCTATAGGTGTGTGAGTTCATTTCTGTGTCTTCAATTTTATTCCATTGATCTAACTGCCTGTACTGATGCCATGCAGGTTGTTTTTATTAATAATGCATTGTAATACTGCTTGAAGTCAAGGACAATGACTCCCCCAGAAGTTCTTTTATTATTGAGAATAGCTATAAGTGTCCTCAGATTTTTGTTATTCCATATGTATTTGCAAATTGCTCTTTCTAACTCTTTAAAGAATTGAATTGGAATTTTGATGGGACTTGCATTGAATCTAGATCACTTTAGGAAAGATGGTCATTTTTTGCTATATTAATCCTGCCAATCCATGAGCATGGGTGGTCTTTCCATCTTCTGAGATCTTTTTAAATTTCTTTCTTCAGAGATTTGAATTTCTTGTCACACAAATCTTTCACTTGCTTTGTTAGAGTCACACCATGATATATATTATTTGGGACTATTGTCAAAGGTGTCATTTCCCTAATTTCTCTGTTAACATGTTTATCCTTGAGTTGAGGAAGGCTACTGATTTGTTTGAGTTAATTTTATATCCAGTCACTTTGCTGAAGTTATTTATAAGGTTTATGATTTCTGTGGTAGAATGTTTGGGGTCTAAATTGTTCCATTCTTATCTCCTTGTACAAAGCTCAATTCCAAGTGACAGAAGGACCTCCACATAATCCCAGATAAACTGAAACTAGTAGAATAGAAAGTGGGGGTGAGCCTCGAATACATTGGCACAAGCAAAAATTTCCTGAAGAGAACACCAATGGCTTATGATCTAAGATCAAGAATTGACAAGTAGGACCTCCTACAATTGAAAAACTTCAGTAATGTTCTCAATAGGACAAGACGGCAATCCACAGATTGGGAAAAGATTTTTACCAACTGTACATCCTATAGAGGATTAAGATCCAAAATATGTAAAGAACTCAAGAAATTAGACTCTAGAGAAGCAATAACTTTATTAAAATATTGGGAGGTCAGCGAGATAGAAACTGGAAAGGCAGAAGTCAAAATATCCCTATTTGCAGACGATGTGATAGTATACTTAAGTGACCCCAGATGTCCATCAACAATGGAATGGATACAAAAATGTGGTACATTTACATTATTGATTACTACTCAACAATTAAAAACAATGATTTCATGAAATTCACAGGCAAATGGATGGAACTTGAAAATATCATCCTGAATGAGGTAGCCCAGTCAAAAAAGAACACACATGTTTTATACTCACTGATAAGTCAATATTAGCTAAAAAGAATCCCACAAAACCCACAAAGACCATATGAAATCCAAAAAGAAAGAAGATCACACCAAAGTGTGGATCTTATAGCCCCACTCAGTAGGGGGAAGAGAATAATGTCTGGGAAGTAGAGGGAGAGAGGGATCTGAGAGGGAGAGAGGAGAGGGAGGAAAAGGAGGACCAGTTCAGATATGGGAGAAGATTGGGGAGAAGTACAGAGGGTAAGGAAATTGAAAGTAGGTAGCAGTGGGAGAGGGGGATCGGGGCGTAGCCACTAGAAAATCTCAAATACAAGGGACCCAAGAGGTTCCCTGAACCAAACATGGAGGACATTAGCTGAAATTCCCAACAAATGTGAGATAGAACCTGTAGAGACCTTATCCAGTAGATAATCAAGGTCCTCAGTTGAGGAACCATCCTACCCAACTCCTCAAAAATATTAATCCAGAATTCCTCCAGTCAAAAGGAAATACAGGAACAAGACTGGAGCAGAAACTAACAGATAGGCCACCCAGAGACTGTCCCACCTAGGGATCCATCCCATCTGCTGACACCAAACCCAGACACTCAGACCCTATTGCTGGTGCCAAGAAGTGCTTGCTGACCTGAGCCCAGTTTGGCTGTACCCCACAAGAGACTCTGCCAGAGCTGGACCAATACAGATATGGCTGTACACAGTCAAGCATTGCACTGAGCAGGGGGACCTGAATGGAGAAGTGAGGGCAAGGATTTTAGAAGCTGAAGGAATTTGCAATCTCATAGGAAGAACAGTATCAACCATCCAGACCACACAAAGCTACTAGGGACTAAACCACCAACCAAAGAGTACACAGGGCTCCAAGGTCCAAAGAGCTTATGGACCTTGTCTTTGGTAACTGCACAGGTGATTTGTAGTATGAAGACCACACCATGGATCCAGTCCCAGTCTGTAACACACCTTGGATTCTCCATAGCTGTCGTCTGCAGCTTGCCAGTGTTAGTAAGGCATTCCACAGCACTGTGTCTTTTTTTTTTCATGGCTTCACCTGGATATGTAGCAGAAGATTGCTTTATCTGGCATTACTGGGAGCGGAATGCCTTGGTCCTCTGGAGTCTTGAGGACCCAGGATAGGTCAACACTAGGGCACTGAGTCAGGAGTGGGTGGACTGTTGGGGGAGCATCCTCATTTAAGCTGGTAGGAGGGAAAAGGGGATAGGGAGCTTGTGTAGGGGAAACTGAGAACAGGGATAACATTTGAAATGTAAATAAATAAAATAACCAAAAAAATAACTTGATGTTAATAGCAAAATCCCACAACACAATTTGGGGTCAGTCTGCACAAAGAAACTGCCATATACATTTTACGGCACTGTTTTCCTGGCGTCTATAGTGATTTTTACACCTACCTTTTATTTTTGTCATTTTCTGATTTACTTTACCTTTTTACTTTTTACATTTTTTCTTTTATTGGGTGCTTTTTATTTACATTTCAAATATCATCCCCTTTCCAGATTTTCACTCCAGACCTACTACCTCCCCCAGCTTCTGTGAGGGTGATCCCCATCCACCAACTCCCTCCCATCTCCCCACCCTGATATTACCTTACACATGGGTTAGATAGCTTTGAGAGGACCAAGGACCTCTCCTCCCATTAGTGCCCGACAAGGCCATCCTCTACTACATATGCTTCTGTAGCCATAGGTTTATTCCTGTCTTCTCTTGGAATGGTGGTTTAGTTCCTGGGAGCTCTAGGGGTAGAGGGTCTGGCTGGTTGATATTGTTGTTCTTCTTATGGAGATGCAAACCCCTTCAGCTCCTAGAGTCCTTTCTCTACCTCCTCCATTGGGGACCCCATTCTCAGTTCAATAGTTAACTGTAAGCATATGTCTCTCTGTTTGTCATGATCTGGCAGAGCATCTCAGGAGACAGTTATATCAGGTTCCTGTTAGCAGGCACTTCTTGGCATAAGCTATATTGTCTGGGTTTGGTGGCTGCATATGGGATATATCCCCAAATGGGCAGTCTATGGATGACCTTCAGTCCCTGCCCCATGTTCCCTCCTGAGAGTAATTTTGTTTTTCCTTCTAAGAAGGACTGAAGCATCCACACTTTGGTATTCCTTCTTCTTGAGCTTCATGTGGTCTCTGAATTGTAACATGGGTATCCTGATCTTTTGGGCTATTATGCAATTTAAATTTCGTATTTTCTGAGTAGTATTTGTCATCTTGCAAAATATTACTTCTAGCATATTCAACAGGGGTAACCTTTTAACATGTAATAATCTAAATATAAAAAGAAAGATCCAATAAATTATAACAGGAAGCCAACTGCCCTTCTAATGCTTTGTCAGAACCTAAAGGAACAGGCCATCTGTAGCTCAGAAATGCAGGAAGAATTATGGACCCTGTTGAAGGAATCAGAGAAGAACTGGAAGAGCTTGAAGGAGCTCAAGACCCCATATGTACAGCAATGCCAACCAACCAGAGCTTCCAGGGACTAAGCCACTACCCAAAGACTATACATGGACTGACCCTGGACTCTGACCTCGTAGGTTGCAATGAATATCCTAGTAAGAGCACCAGTGGAAGGGGAAGCCCTGGGTCCTGCTAAGACTGAACCCCAGTGAACTAGACTGTTGGGGAGAGGGCAGCAATGGGGGAGGGTTGGAGGGGAACACCCATAAGAAGGGGAGGGGGGGGATGTTTGTCTAACACTTCAGAAATGTATATAAGAAATACTCAAGTTAATAATAAAAAAAAAATAAAAAAAAAAGGAAGAATTATGGCAACTGGTTAATGCAAAAATAAGTACAGTTTATACTTTATGTCTTCATCCTTTCAAGGAAAACCACCATCCAAAGAGTATACATGGACAGACCCATGGCTCCAACTGCATATGTAGCAGAGGATGGCCTTGTTGGGCACTAATGGGAGGAGAAGCCTTTGGTCATGCCAAGGCTTGACCCCACATTGTAGGGGATTGTCAGGGCTGGGAGGAGGGAAGGGAGGTGGTTGGGAAGGGGAACACACTTATAGAAGAAGGGGAGAGGGATAGGATAGGGTGCTTATGGACAGGAAACTGGGAAAGTAGAGAATATTTGAAATGCAAATAAAATATCTGATTAAAAAAAGAAAATTTAAAAAAAAACGAAGGTTATATGATTCACTGATGGTCCTCCACAATGATGCCATCTTTGTGTGGTTATGTAGCTCCTTCTTCTTGAATGTGCTCTCCTCATCAGTTATGTCATATTTGAAATTCCCTGATGGCTTATAGAGCCTTTGGAACTCCTACAGCATGCTCTAATAATATTTATTCTTAGATCTAACTTTTACTTTTTACTTCATGTGATAATTTTTAAAAACCATGTTTTTACTTCGACCTCGTTTCTGCATGCACTCATTTCCTTGGGAACTTGTTAGCCAGAATGATGCCTGAAAGGACAGTTTTCAAGTTTAGAGCTGTAGGTTACCTGCTCATAGACTAAATGTGGCTGCGAGTCATTTTATGACACTCATGGTGCTTTAGTGAACACTGGAAAGCAACTGACCAACTCCAGCATTAGTGTTGAAGTGGGAAAAATAATTATTGCTGGAGGGAAACCAGTATAGTGTATGTGTCTGAAAGATAGAGACAACATATTCAATGCAATGAAATAGAGTGGTAAATATTATACTGTAATCCTACACTCGTAGAGACTATAGAATGGATGATCTCTACCTATTAAGACTGAGGAATACCCCCTTGAAACATGGGATTACCATGAAAAGCAACTTCTCTCATGGTATCCACACCCAGATATTTTCCTGTTAAGATTCCAGAGAATACATATGAAAACAAATTGTAACCCTCTAATAGGAAGATCCTGTACAACTGATCTAGGAGACCAAATAATACAAAAGATAATGAATATACTTGTTTATTTTCTAAAAAAGTGAAGAATTAAATTTACTCCAAATATGTTTTTATTTATTGTGCCCTCAAAAGTCCTGACTGATGGTTTGATTGAAAATATATAAATATGCATACATAAATCCACATATTGATTTATGTGCATTTATATGTATTTTCTTATGTAAAAGATTTTTCATTCTGTTAACATCATTTTTCTCTCTTGTTTCAACAGAAATTTATTGCTCCAAAGAGAAGAGTGCAAAAAGAAAGGTTTTTCCCTTGCCCCTGCTTAGGATCTTTTCACTTTTCCCCTCTTTCTTAGAAAGCTTTCATAGGTAATGTTTTATAACTTAGAAATAAATGCAACAATCACATTTCAATGTGTCCCTTTGTCTTCTGACTTGTAGCCTGAGAGTTAGAGCTGTTCCGTTCCTGCTGAGATAGAAAAAAAGCCATATTACTCAATCCTCTGCTCTTAGGCTACAGGTGTTAATCAAGCCAGCAGCTTTTTACCCTCGGAAAGACCAAGAAAGTTTTTAGGACTTTTCAGAACCTATCATCAGCATTTCAATATAGTTAAAGAGCTAGAACATCTAGAGATCCTCAATTTTGAAGTTACACCAGAGTCTTACTTTGTGCCTAGCCTCTACTCTCTCCAGGCGGGGAGGCACCAGGCAATATATCAATTCAGTGGTTCCCCGGGCTTCTGTGCTATTATTTTATTGCTGTGACAAAATACCATGACTAAGGCAACTTCTAAAATAAAGTGCTTAATTGGACATATGCTTTTAGATGCTTAATGTCCATCATGACGGAATGAAAATAGGACAGCAAACGTAACTGAGTGCTCAGCGCTGACCTCGACTCCTAAGAAGAAGGGAGAGAGAGAGAGAGGGCACAATGGTGATGGTACAAATCTTTTGAACCCTCAAAGCCTTACCTCAGGAATACATGCACATTCTTTACTAATGCCACACTTCCTAGTCCTTCCAATACAAGCCTACCTGTTCGGACCAAGTATTCAAATATGTGAGCCTATGTGAGCCTTTCTCATTCAAACAGCCATGGCTTTGTAAGACATACTTTGCAACATGTAATTAAGGCAAGCACTATGTGCAAGAATCAAGAGTTCTGTTCACTAATGGGAAGACTTCTAAAAGTTAACATTAGAAAGTGACAGAAAGTGATTTTGTAGGTTGTTAATGTTGAGAACATTTCAGAATGTTAACCATGCAACAAAACTAAATGCTTGTGTGGAACTCCACACCTCAATAACTATGGCCTAAAAGATGAGACCTTTCAAATACATTTCCTCCAAGAAAAACAAATGAAACTGGCCCTAGAAGCATTCCCAGAGGGAATGCTTTGTTATATGTGCTTCAGTACATGGAAGAGAAGAGAGAGACTACGTCTATGTTCATCATTATGAACTATGATCATCTGAACGGTGACTAGCCTAACATTCTCGAAAATAGCTAACCTGAAGTCATATATAAATTCCATGGTACTCACACAGGGAACTAGCCTGAGCCCTCTACTTGTTTGGCATTTTGCAGGCCCCACTGTCTCCCAAGACCAGGAGCAACCCAGAGACTTTAAGAACATAGTCTCTATAGGGCAGAAATGAGTCCATCATAAAGGCCCCTTGCACGGGGACTTTGGGCAGGCTTGGCAATGATTGTATCAGAGATGATAACTACACCTGTGCTATGTGACCTGGGTTGTACAGTAGAGCTTATCCTGAATGTGGAGGTTGGAGGTGAGACTTCCTGAGGATGTAGGTGTAGAAGTATGGTCCTGTCCCTTGTCTGCTATGTCATGACATCTTTGAGGGAGATATCCTTCCCTTCCTCTTTGCCCTTGCCATAGGTAGAGGACAGAAGAGTTGGCTCCAACTGCATCACGATAGCAGGAGAGCTGGCCCTGGCCTCGCTAGCTGCAGTATTTATTGTGCATGTCATGTATCTCACCTGGGCAGCAATGTAGAGCTGCCCCTGCGAGGGGAGGTTGGGGGTGAACAACCCCAAAAGATTGAGATAATTAGATCCAGTAGGCAGATCAGCTCACATAATTCTCAGATCCATATCCCAGGATTTAAATTGACCTACCTGAATGTGTACACCATAATAAGAACTGCTCAGTGCTTGAAGGGTCTGTCCTACAGATCTAAAACTACATGTTCTCCATGACAAAGAACAACAGCAGAATATCTAAGAGAAGTCCTAGTAAGATTCCAGTATCATTAATAATAATTATAAAATAATAATATTAATATATTTACATATTTTTATTTAAAATAACTTGAACTTTTATAAAAATAAAAATGTTATTAAAGTATAATAACTTCATATTATTATTCTTATTATTAATACTACTACTATTTTTCCCTTTATTTTTATTTTATCTTTTTAGTTTTTTTTCTCCATCTTTATTAACTTGGATGTTTCTTATTTACATTTCGATTGTTATTCCCTTTCCCTGTTTCCAGGCCCTTCTATATGGGTATTCCTCTCCACATCCTACCCCCATTACGGCCCTCCCCCCAACAATCACGTTCACTGGGGATTCAGTCTTGGCAGGAACAAGGGCTTCCCATTCCACTGGTGCTCTTACTAGGCTATTCATTGCTACCAATGAGGTTGGAACCCAGGGTCAGTCCATGTTTAGTCTTTGGGTAGTGGCTTAGTCACTGGAAGCTCTGGTTGCTTGGCATTGTTGTTCATATGGGGTCTGGAACCCCTTCAAGCTTTTTCAGTCCTTTCTGTGATTCCTTCAACGGGGGTTCCGTTCTCAGTTCAGTGGTGTGCTGCTGGCATTCGCCTATGTATTTGCTGTATTCTGGCTGTGTCTCTCAGGAGATATCTACATCCGGCTCCTGTCGGTCTGCAATTCTTTGCTTCATCCATCTTACCTAGTTAGGTGGGCTGTGTATGTATGGGCCCCATGTTGGGCAGCTTCTGAATGGGTGTTCCTTCTGCCTCTGATCTACACTTTGTCTCCCTATTCCCTCCCAAGGGTATTCTTGCTCCCCTTTTAAAGAAGGAGTGAACCATTCGCATTTTGGTCATCCTTCTTCAGTTTCATGTGTTCTGTACATCTAGGGTAATTCGAGCATTTGGGCTAATATCCACTTATCAATGAGTGCATAGCATGTGTGTTTTTCTGTGATTGGGTTACCTCACTCAGGATGATATTTATTTTCCAGTTCCATCCGTTTGCCTATGAATTTCATAAAGTCATTGTTTTTGATAGCTGAGTAATATTCCATTGTGTAGATGTACCAGATTTTCTGTATCCATTCCTCTGTTGAAGAGCATCTGGATTCTTTCCAGCTTCTGGTTATTATAAATAAGGCTGCTATGAACATACTGGAACATGTGTCTTGGTTATATATTGGGGCATCTTTTGGGTATATGCCCAAGAGAGGTATAGCTGGGTCCTCAGGAAGTTCAATGTCCCATTTTCTGAAGAACCTCCAGACTGATTTCCAGAATAGTTGTACCAGTCTGCAATCCCACCAACAATGGAGGAGTGTTCCTCTTTCTCCACATGCTCCCTAGCATCTGCTATCACCTGAGTTTTTGATCTTTGCCATTCTCGCTGGTGTGATTTAGAATCTTAGGGTTGTTTTGATTTGGATTTCCCTTATGACTAAAGATGTCGAACATTTCTTTAGGTGTTTCTCAGCCAATTGGCATTCCTCAGCTGTGAATTCTTTGTTTAGCTCTGAACCCCAATTTTAAAAGTGTTATTTGTCTCACTGAAGTCTAACTTCTTGAGTTCTTTGTATATTTTGGATATAAGCCCTCTATCTGTTGTAGAATTGGTAAAGATCTTTTCTCAATCTGTTGGTTGCTGTTTTGTCCTA
Source organism: Rattus rattus (assembly GCF_011064425.1). Lineage (NCBI taxonomy): Eukaryota > Metazoa > Chordata > Mammalia > Rodentia > Muridae > Rattus > Rattus rattus. The sequence goes on from NC_046156.1 coordinate 161,214,061, forward strand.
ACAACGGTGTCCTTTGCCTTACAGAAGGTTTGCAGTTTTATGAGATCCTATTTGTCGATTCTTGATCTTAGAGCATAAGCCATTGGTGTTTTGTTCAGGAAAATTTCTCTACTGCCCATGTGTTCAAGGTTCTTCCCCACTTTTTCTTCTATTAGTTTGAGTGTATCTGATTTGATGTGGAAGTCCTTGATCCACTTGGACTTAAGCTTTGTACAGGGTGATAAGCATGGATCGATCTGCATTCTTCTACATGCTGACCTCCAGTTGAACCAGCACAATTTGCTGAAAGCGCTATCTTTTTTTCCATTGGATAGTTTTGGCTCCTTTGTCAAAAATCAAGTGACCATAGGTGTGTGGGTTCATTTCTGGGCCTTCAATTCTATTCCACTGGTCTATCTGTCAGTCTCTGTACCAATATCATGCAGTTTTTTTCACTATTGCTCTGCAATACTACTTGAGTTCAGGGATAGTGATTCCCCTGGAAGTTTTTTTATTATTGAGTGTAGTTTTCACTATCCTGGGTTTTGTGTTATTCCAAGTGAATTTGAAAATCGCTCTACCTCTATGAAGAATTGGGTTGGAATTTTGATGTGGATTGCATTTAATCTGTAGATCGCTTTTGTAAAATAGCCATTTTTACTATATCAATCCTGCCAATCCATGAGCATGGGAGATCTTTCCATCTTCTGATATCTTCTTCAATTTCTTTCTTCATAGGCTACTATTATTAAAGAACAGAAGCCAGACACCTCTTCTAGACCAACGTGTCATTGCAATGAACATTTTCAATCAAAGAAGTATGGACAAAATAGTTTACTAAGGAATGCACTGTTTTACACTACACCATCTACAATGAACTGTTCTTTTATGTTGCAGGTAAGGATACAAAGGTTGAGATGGACCACTTGGAGAAGGGAAGATAAGTTGGATTGGGGTACATGGTGCGATATTCACAAAGAACCAGAAAATCTTTAAAAAAAATGGGTAGAAAAATAGATTTGAACTGTGCACAAGCAGAACTAGGTACATAACTAAAGATGTATAAACATATCTCAAGGGCCCCAAACCTTATTAAACATCAGTGAACTCCTTACTCAGTTCACTGATGATGAAAGTCATGTGACTTTACTAGAGTGACAATATCTACTTAGCTTAAAGAAAATATGGATTAAAGAAAAAAGTGATTTTTGTACTCAGGACTTTCTTGAAGAAATGAGGATTTGGAGAATACTTACAGGAGCATGTTTACTTACAGAAGGATAGATGGCTCAAAGCAACTTTAGACATGCAAAGACCAGCTGAATCAGGGTGTCAACTGAAAAACTTGTATTCTTGATGTTCCTAAAAATTTTGTAAACAAACTCATAAGTCTTCTCTTCCCCAGATACTGTTTATAACTCATATAACCCTGATTAATGCCTTGTATATCTAGTTAATTTCTGAGCCTTCTGATTCGTGTAAGATTCATGAATTTCCTGAGACTTTTGAGATTCATTTTCATTCTGAGTCTTATGAGCTTCCTATATCTTTCAATATAGGAATGATTGAATTTGAAAAATAGTTACAAAGTATGTAAAAGATCCATCAAGATTAGCAGAAAAATAGTAAATTATTCATAACATCCTTTTTCTTAACCACAGAGGACAGCACTACTCTATCCTCATTACAGAAGCTTCTACCTCCAAGAGATGGTAATTAAACATGATCTACAACTGAAGATCTTGCTAAGTGTCAGGCACTTTTGTGCTCTCAGGCATGAATGGAGTTAAATGATGAGGCCTACTGACTTACAAGGATTAAGGTGATAATGTCATTAACGTTTAAAATACCTAGGAGATTATCAGGAAGATTGAGTAAGAGTTTAATTGTAAGAATCATAATTACAGTCCTAAGAATCATTTTCCAAATCATGGTATAGGAAGTTAAGGCTTTTCTTATAAAATAAGTGGTGTGGCCTTCCGACATATAACTTGAAATCCACATTTACAATGTACAATATGATTAGTGATATTCTTGGTACATGTGGACACTCATGTAGTATTTGTAAGAGAAATGCACACATATGTGTACATACAACTCCCTCATACTCCAAACAAACTCTCAGTCTAGTTTGTACTATGATGGCCTCATAATTTAAACCATTCTGATTAGAAAAGTTTGTCTCCGTGTTTTCTGGACCACTAGTATTATGTGGGAAGGAGAAGGATTTGATTCATAGTACAAGTTAGGAACAACAAATTAATTTGAGATGTTACCAACTCTGATGGAAGGATAATAAAAAAGTGCCAGTTTTTTTTTACTGATTTTATTATCTTGAGTATGCCTGTCACCATAGTCATGTGTTTTCCTCAGCAGAATTTTTCATTAGAAATGAACAAATCTGCAGTCCACAAGGACAAATGTGTTTTACTATTTAAGAAGCATGAAGAGAGGCATTTTTTTTGTTTTTGTCTTTTTTTATAATAATCTAGGTCTTATAGTGAGAGAGGAAGCAACTGTCACTCTGTGTCCAACCATCCTGTATGAAAGATCATCTAATATGCTTAGCTTTTCAAACAAATCTGAGTATAGTAGAAAGCAATGGGAGAAAGTGAGTCTATGCTTGATGAGCGAGGTTGTATTTGAAAAATACTCCAGAAAGAGGAACACTCCTCCATTGTTGGTGCGGTTGCAGACTGGTACAACCATTCTGGAAATCAGTCTGGAGGTTCCTCAGAAAATTGGACATTGAACTTCCTGAGGACCCAGCTATACCTCTCTTGGGCATATACCCAAAAAATGCCCCAACATATAAAAAAGACACGTACTCCACTATGTTCATCGCAGCCTTAATTATAATAGCCAGAAGCTGGAAAGAACCCAGATGCCCTTCAACAGAGGAATGGATACAGAAAATGTGGTACATCTACACAATGGAATATTACTCAGCTATCAAAAACAACGACTTTATGAAATTCATAGGCAAATGGTTGGAACTGGAAAATATCATCCTGAGTGAGCTAACCCAATCACAGAAAGACATACATGGTATGCACTCACTGATAAGTGGCTATTAGCCCAAATGCTTGAATTACCCTAGATGCCTAGAACAAATGAAACTCAAGACGGATGATCAAAATGTGAAGGCTTCACTCCTTCTTTAAAAGGGGAACAAGAATACCCTTGGCAGGGAAGAGAGAGGCAAAGATTAAAACAGAGACTGAAGGAACACCCATTCAGAGCCTGCCCCACATGTGGCCCATACATATACAGCCACCCAATTAGACAAGATGGATGAAGCAAAGAAGTGCAGACCGACAGGAGCCGGATGTAGATCGATCCTGAGAGACACAGCCAGAATACAGCAAATACAGAGGCGAATGCCAGCAGCAAACCACTGAACTGAGAATAGGACCCCCATTGAAGGAATCAGAGAAAGAACTGGAAGAGCTTGAAGGGGCTTGAGACCCCATATGTACAACAATGCCAAGCAACCAGAGCTTCCAGGGACTAAGCCACTACCTAAAGACTATACATGGACTGACCCTGGACTCTGACCTCATAGGTAGCAATGAATATCCTAGTAAGAGCACCAGTGGAAGGGGGGAAGCCCTGGGTCCCAAGCTAAGACTGAACCCCAGTGAACTAGACTGTCGGGGGAGGGCGGCAATGGGGGAGGTGGGAGGGGAACACCCAAGGAAGGGGGGGGGGAGGGGATGTTTGCCCGAAACCGGGAAAGGAATAACACTCAAATGTACATAAGAAATACTCAAGTTAATAAAAAAAAAAAAAAAAAAAAAAAAAAAAAAAAAAAAAAAAAAAAAAATACTCCAAAATCTCTGCTTTTAAAAATTAAGATCCTAGATTAATTTTTATAAGGTTTGATGGGACAAAAAAAAACAAAAACAAAAACAAAAAAGACTAAGTTGTACAGATTAATGTTCTGACCATTGGTGACAAAGACTCTCCTAACTTTTCTATGTTAAAGTACATAGATAGTAGTTGAGTTGTAAATTTTTAGTTTAATGACAGTGAAAAACATGAAAATTTCTTATTTTAGTAGAGCACAAAGTGATATAGAACAGGTGTCTTCCAGGTAGAGTCTGTAAAATAGGCTGGTTGCATTTGTGGTATATCATTTATTTATATTTGAACACATGTAGAATCCTTTCTTCTGACATTTTGACTATAAAAATCTATTTTTGTTTGTGGTCAAAAATTATCCAACACCATATTGAAGCTTCTTGGTTCTAAATAATTCTAATTTAGTATACATTAATAATCATTCCTTCCCTAGTCCAGACTTAATTTCTAATCTCAAATTTTCTTTTTTGACATTTTCTTGTAGTGTTTAAATTACAAATTTGAATCATCTATGAATTGTGTAAGATTAATATAAAATAAGACAGGATTAGTTCTCATTAACTTCACTAATGAATATTGGTGTTACAATAACTATGTTAAACTATGCAAATCAAATTTTACTGAATAAATTTAATATGTAGTCTATACTCTGAATATCCATATTTTATATATTCTGTATGCAGAATTTATACATATATACACACATATATACTTACATATATATGGATAGACATTTGTGTTTTATAGATAAAAAGAGTGAGAGAGACAGACAGAAAGCGAGAGAAAAACAGAGAGAGAGAGAGAGAGAGAGACAGAAAGAGACAGAGAGACAGAGAAACAGAGAGACAGACAGAGACAGAGAGCAAAAGGACCAAGAAATGTCAATTTATGTCTTTGATTTTGAAAGTTAGATTTTGACATCACTTAACAAGTTATCATGTATTAAGTATATATTTGCACACATATATGACAACTTAGGCCATATTTGCAAGAAAATCTGACAGCTTGTAACAGAGTCCATCAAAAACAATGCAAGATTTAGAAAACTGAAAATAACATATGTTGATTTAGATTTTGATTTTACAAGTTTCTTGGCAACAACATCCTCTAAAATGGTAACCATATGCACAATGAATCATTATATATAATTTTTGTTTAATTTTCAAAAACAAGTCTCTTCTACAGTTAACTCACATGCATGAAAAATATATTTTAAGTGGTTTCATGATTTTGGATGAAATTTTAACATCAATAATCTCTGCCTGATAAAACAGTCTTTCCGAACAGTGAGGTATTTGACTATTTTGTCATCAGAATCAAGCTGATAGCTTGTTTTTCTGTTAAAACTCTGGAAATGATGGCAATGCACACAGGATCAGTGATGGTTAAAGAGTTGCTAATTGGCTTACCTCAGTGATGCAGGTCCTCACAGCAAGTGCAAACTGGTCAGTCAAATTTTCTCCTGTTCTTCTATTGAAAACAGGGCCAGCTTGGCACACAGAGAATACAGGCAGGTCTGTATGAAGATAATGGGCTAAAATTAAGTACAATTAAGACAACTCCTATGGTAAGCACCAATTTATTCACATTTTACTACAATAAACAAGCATATTTTTCTCCTTATGGCTCAATATCTTTCACCATCATCTATATTTTCCATTGGCAGTGAACTCATTTACATATTTAAATATAGTGGGATTGAACCAGAAAATACATATACTTACTTTGATAGGGGAGATTCTAAAAATGTATACACTAAACAGAAGAAATGTTACAGCATTTTTCTAATTCAACCACAGTGTCCCAGAGTTCAGTCCATGGAGATATTAGGTATTTTCTCAGTCAGCTGCTTGTTTGGCCTCTCAGAGGACAACCATGCTAGGCTCCTGTCTGGAAGAAGATCACAGCATCCATCATTAATAGTATCTGGCCTTAAAGCCTCCCCTTGAGATGGATCCTAATTTCGGCTGGTTACTGACTCTCCTGTTCCTCAGTCTATTCTCAATTTTGTGCCTGAAGTTCTTTTAGACAGGAATAATTCTGGGTCAGTGTTTTTCACTGTGTCATGGCAGTCCCGTCCCTCCACTTTTTACTGGAGGAGGACTCTACGAGTTCCCTCTCCCCTCTGATGGACATTTCCTCTAAGATCCTTCTCTTTGAATCCTGAGATTCTCTCACCTTACAGGTCTCTGGTACTTTCTTAAAGGTCCCTCCACATCCCAGCCCCTGAAGTTGCATATTTCTATTCATCTTCTGACTCTCAGAGCTTCTCTCCTCTCTAACTCCCATACCTAATCTTGTTCCCCTTTCCCCTTCTCCCTCCCAGCTCCCACCAAGGCCCCTCCGTCCATCTGCCACCCAATAGATTGGCTTGAGTATTTATTTATAAGGAAAAAAAGAAAGAAAGAAAGAAAGAAAGAAAGAAAGAAAGAGAGAGAGAGAGACAGAGAGAAAGAAAGAAAGAAAGAAAGAAAGAAAGAAAGAAAGAAAGAAAGAAAGAAAACCAAACCGTGAAGTGAACATCTACCGTGGGATAAATAGTTTATGCATAATAAAAAGGGAAAAAATAGGGAAGTGTCTAAAATAGCTTTGTGATGAAACTTTGTAAACTGCCAAAGATAGGTTTCCTTATCTAAACAACAGTGAGTGTTAAGCCTCATATTCCCACTACAGTAGTACATTGTGCCCCAAATGAAAATGTTTTATCTATTCAATGGCCACTCAAATCTCACAGTGGCCAGTCACTCCTTAGAATGAAGTAAAGAAAAATATCCGGAATAAGTAATCACACCTAAATTCACACAATCTTCATGTCAGCAACTGCGAATCCACCTACCCATTACCACAACGTGTAAACATTTAAAGAGTTCCAAGAACAAATAAAGAAAACGTATGTTACTTCTTCAAATGGGAATTTGGAAGAAAACAGAGATGGAGCATTTCTCCCCTTCTATGTTTGGAAACATTTAAATAACACTAAAAATATTTGTATTTTGAAGGTTTGATAAAATCACTTGTGAAAATTTTTCGGGCTTGTTTTATTTTGGAAAAGAGCTGTTTGACAGCTTTCTCAAATTGTACCATGATAATTGGTTTGTTTACATTTATGCTCTCCTGGCAATTTATATTTTCTGAGAATCTGAAGTCAATTTTCAAATTTATTTAAACAGAACTGAACAAAATATTGTACTATAATTAGTTTCCTCATATGGTTCTATGATTCTTTCTTTATTTGATCAGATTAGCTAGTGCATTATCTATTTAATTGGATCTTTGCAAAGTCCTAGCTTTTAGATTTACTCAGTTGTTGGGATTAAATATTCTATTATCAATACACATTTGTATTTATAATGAGTTGCCCATTTGATCTCCCAAAGATTATTTTACTCCATTAATAAATTTGTCTCATTATTTATTAATCTATACCTGTTTGTAATTCACATGAATGTTAGATAATATTTGGATAATTTCCAGATTTTATATATATATATATATATATATATATATATATATATATATATACATACATATATATATTATACCAAATTAAAAATAAGAGAAATAATATGCAGATTTTATTCAACTTACTGAAGTAGTATGTTCATTGTCTTCTTACCTTGTAGCACTTTTTCTCTCTTCCTTTCTTTCTCCTTTTTATCAGCTTCATTCATTTCTAAGCAAATACACAAAGTTTTCATCTGTAAGTGAATGAGAGATATTGTTACATGGAGCAAATTCAGTGTGACTAGCTCAGGAAAACTCATCCAAGTTACCTTAAAGACCACGGCCCAGTTGGGCTATAATTTCCTTACATCTTTACAGACACAGAAAAAAAAATCAAACATTAAGTCATTTAGAAATTATAGCAAAACAGAGATCTGTTTATTAGATTTGTCACATGCTGTTTATAATAATTTTAAATTTTGAAATGATGGAAGTTAGAGGTATGTTAGGTTGATGCATTCAAAAATGTGTCATGTGACTCTCCCAAGGATGTTAGGTCAGATATTAGTTGGACATTGAAGGACTATTATGGAGCTAAATATTGCACTAATTTGTTTTGAGATTTGAAACATTCCAAACCTGTGTCATTACTATCCTCAAATCATTAATCAATTACCCAGCTTTTGGAATCATAACAAAGATGTAAAAATCAACATTTGTGCTTTTCTCTGTCTTACTAACTCTTCTCTTCCTCTCTCTCTCTCTCTCTCTCTCTCTCTCTCTGTGTGTGTGTGTGTGTGTGTGTGTGTGTGTGTGTGTGTGTGTATCTGTCTGTCTGTCTGACTGCCTGCATGACTGCTTGTCTTTCCTCCTGACTTGCTTTCTCTCTTTCATAGTATTGAGGACTGAAGCAAAATATTAGACAGGGTAAATAAACCCTGCACGCAGTGACTTTCTAAATTGTTCAGGCAGACCATGACATCAGGATATAATTAAACCCAGCTAGCCCCAAATTTGTAAGGATTTCAACTTCAAGCTTCTAGGGAACTGGAATGCCAGGTTTGATTTGCCCTTTGTGAAGATCTGCTTACGGCAGTTACAGGTTTTCCTTCAGGCAGCATTGCTCACTTGGTCTTATGACTTAAATGTATCCTTTTTGTTACCACATGTTTATTTAAACCTGATAATTTTTATTTTATATTTGTGCATTCTTTGCCGTTAGACACTAGGAGTGTTTCCAATTCAGGTTGTTATTGAATTGAGTGTTGCGAGTGTTCTTGCACATGTTGTTGTAGATATATTTGGTGATCTGTTTTGGATGCATGCCCAGCAGTAGAATAGTTGAGTGCTGTTAGCTTTGTGCCAAATATTTTCAAAGTCGTTTTATTACTTTTGTTCCCACCAGTTCTTTGTGTTGTGTCAAGTGTGGAAATATATTCTTATGAAATTTGATATTATAATAGTTCTAGTGACTTGACTTAAAAATTTACAGTGCTATTTAAAATAATATCTACTTTTCTAGATATATAGTCCAATGATAGTCATGGTTCTAATTTTATTTCACTGAAGAAAACCTAAAATATCATTTTTATGCTTATTTCCCATCTACATATATTATATTTAAAAACATATTTTAGAATTATGTATCATTGTGTGTATTGATTTATGTTTTGAGATTCAAGTGTCTTTTATATATTTTAAAACAATTTTCATGTAAATTACAAAAAGCTATTCTCCCCTTCTCTACTTTGGTTTAGTTTACTGTAATGTTAATAACTTCATTAATTAAAGTATAACTCTCCAGTAATCCTGAATTCTATTTTTCTCCTATGATCTATGACTATTGAATCCTATGAATATACTAAAATCTTACTCTTCTCTTTTACTGAAAAAAGGTTGTTTTCACATATATCCTGATTAGCTTTCTCTCTCTACTTTCTTCACATCTTTCTCAAATCTCCTCCCATCTACATTCACTCTTGTTCTGCTTCAGCTTAGAAAACAAATAAGATTCTAGGGATCAATAATAAAATGCAATGTAGATTTTTTTTAAATCATGTATGACAATATAAACAAAAACAAAGTACACATCCTATGAAAAGCCACAATAAACATGTATAGATAGAGATCCATTAGTTTGCCTGTTCAGAAATCCAATAAAATCAAAAGCTTAAGACATAATAAATATGTGAAGGACCTGTAGAGTAAAACGTATAAGATAAAACTTAGAAGAAAGAAAAGGAAGGAAGCAAGGAAGAAAGGAAGGAAGGAAGGAAGGAAGGAAGGGAGGGAGGGAGGGAGGGAGGGAGGGAGGGAGGGGAGGGGAGAGGGAGGGAAAGAGGGAGAAATGACAAGGAACTTCCAAAGTTGTCTTTGAATTTGTTTTCTGTGAACATCAATCAATGGGAATGTAGTCTACCCTTAAGAGTATTTTGTTTCCTTAGTGAGACTCTACTGAAGAAAACTAAAGCCTCATTTGTAAGTAGATATACATTAGAATGGCTTCTAGGTTAGAGAGAGGAATATGTGTCTGCTTCTCCTTTTAGCTCCGTCTGGGGCAAATTCATGTGTACATGCTATCACAGCCTATGTGAGGTCAGCTGTTGGTATTTGTGTTTATCATTTTCAAGTGTGTTGAGTTTCTTACTATACCAAAACATGAGCTCAAATGAGTGAAGTCTTTTAGTAAGCACAGCTCATTTTCTCCATGTTAATAGGGGTTGTCTTCAGGAATAGGATTTTGCTGTCAATCTGTAGAGAGTAACATATAGCATGGGAGAAAGCCAGGTTTTTGGGGATTCCACTAGGACACATTTGGCCAAAACATCCATGTTCTGGAAGTTACATTTGTTGGACAGATATGTACAGCAAGGGTTCTGCCTTCCCTGTTAATTGGCAATTTCATTTAGAATACCTTAATATATGTACATATTTTAGCTGTCTCTCAATATTTCCTTCATCCACTACACTTCCACCCATATCTCTCCTTGATCCTTCCATTCTAGTTCCAATCTCTCATTTACCTAAAATTATTCTATTTCTCTTTCTTAGAGAGATGTTGATTAATGCTAGTTGCTTACTCTATATGTAACCTTTATGATTATATACATTGTAACTTGCTTATCTAAACTTAAAAGGTAAGATATGCATATAAGTGAATAGATCCCATATTTGTATTTCTGGGTCTGAATTATTTCATTTAGATATATTTTTTCCAGATTCATCCATTTACCTGCCAACTTCATGATTTAACATTTTAAATTAAGTAATTTTCCGCTGTCAATGCACTCATCTATTGATGGAGATTTTTCTTAATATTAACAAACCTCAGAACATACAGAACATAACAAGATATGTGACCAGCAGGACATGCTTTGAGTCAAGTTATTTTTCTGTGTCAATGACTGGCAAGCATATTACAGCAACAATGTGAAATAGCTGTCAGTCATGGAATAAAATGGTGACCTGTACTTGAGGAGCAAATGCAAAAAATAAATATTTTTCTGATGATTGTGAAAGATATTTTGTTCCTGATTTCTTCCTCAGTCAGTTAGTTGTTTGTATGTAAGAAGGCTACAGGTATTTTTGAGTTAATTTTCTATCCTGTTACTTTAATGAAAGTGTTTGTTAGATAGATGTAGGAGTTTCCTGGTAAAATATTTAGGGTCACTTACATACCATCTCAAAATTGATACATTGACTTCTTCATGTCCCATCGGTATAAATTTGATCTCCTTCAATTTTCTTACTGTTCTAGCTAAGACTACAATACTATATTTGGAAAGGTGTGGAAAGAGTCAATCTTAACTTCTTCTTGATTTCAGTGGAATTGCTTTGACTTTATTCACTTAAGTCAATGTTGGCTATCAGCTGGCTGTAAATTCAATATTATGCTTACGTACATCCCTCATATCTCTAATCTAAGACAATTATCATGAAGGTAGTTTGGATTTTTGGCAAAATTTTTCATCTAATGTGATGACCATGTTGATTTTGTACTTTACAGGGTTTATGTACTGCAGGGGTGATCAAGCTGTGGGTCACATACCCTTTGGAATGAATGAGGTTTTCCACAGAGGGTTCCTAAGAACATGGGAAAATATAGATATTTAAATTATGATTTATAACCACAGCTAAATTGTGGATCTTTAGTAGAAGTGAAAGTAATTTTCTGGTTGGGGTCACCATAGTATAGAGAACCGAATGGAAGTGTCATAGCATTATAAAGTTTGAGAACCACTTACATAGCGATTTACAATTATTGATTTACATATTTTAAGCCATTCCCTTGTCTTTGGTATAAAGGCTACTTGATGATGGTGGATGATGTTTATTTTTTATTTACTTATTTACTTAGATTCTTTTTCACATATTATATCCTGAATTCTATCAGATTCCACTTTCTCCTCTCCTCACAGTTCCTCTTCCAAATCTTTTCCTCTCCTATGTTTCATTTCTCCTCCATTTCCCTTCAGAAAAGAAAAGGCTTGCCTGGGATGTCAAGGGGACATGATATAAAAAGTTACAATAGGTCTTTTTTTCTTTTTTCTTGATTATTTTCTTTATTTACATTTCAAATGTTATCCCATTTCAAGGTTTTCCCTCCTGGAACTCCCTATCCCATCCCCTATGCCCCTGCTTCTATGAGGGTGTTCCCCTAACTGCCTCCAAATACTCTCTCCTGCCTCTTCACCCTGACATTCCTCTACACTGGGACATTGAGCCTTCCCAGGACCAAGGGACTCACCTCCCATTGATGTCCAACAAGTCCATGTTCTGCTACAAATGCAGCTGGAGCTATGTGTCATTCCATGTGTAGTGTTTGGTTGGTGGTTTAGTTCCTGTGAGCTCTGGAAAGTCTGGTTAGTTGATATTTTTGTTCTTCCTATGAAGTTGCACAGCTTTTCCGCTCCTTCAGTCCTTTCTCTAACTCCTCCATTGGGGATCCTATTCTCAGACCAAAGGTTGGCTGCAAACATCTGCCTTTGTGTTTGTCAGGATCTGGCAGGGCCTCTCAGGTGACAGCTATATCAGGCTCCTGTCATCATGCACATCTTAGCATCTACAACAGTGTCTGGGTTTGGTAACTGTATATGGGATGAATCTCCAGGTGGGCAGTCTCTTTATGGCCTTTCCTTCAGTCTCTTCTCCACATCTTATCTCCATATTTCCTCCTGTGAGTATTTTGTTTCTCCTTAAGCATATACACTTTGATCTTCCTTCTTCTTGAGCTTCATGTGTTCTCTGTACTGTATCTTGCAATGATGAGGTTTTTATCTAATATCCTCTTATCAGAGAGTATATATTAAGGGTGTTCTTTTGTGATTGGGTTTCTTCACTCAGGATGATATTCAATAGCTCTGTTCATTTACCTAAGAATTTCATTAAGTCATTATTTTTAATAACTGAGTAGTATTTCATTGTGTAAATGTACCATACTTTCTGTATCAATTCCTCTGTTAAAGGACATCTGGGTTCTTTTCAGCTGCTGGCTATGTTAAATAAGGCTGCTCGGAACATACTGGAGCATGTATCTGTGTTATATGTTGGAACATTTTTTTGAGTATATGTCCAGGAGTGGTATAGCTAGGTCCTTAGGTTGTACCATGTGTATATAACAAGTGGCTATTACCCTACAAGTTAAGAGGAGAATTCTTTATTTAGCTTGGTATCCCATTTTTAATAGGGTTATTTGGTTCTCAGGAGTCTAACTTCTTGAGTTCTTTCATGGTTTTTGATATTAGCCAACTATCAGATGTAGGATAGGTGAAGATCTTTTCCCAATCTGTTAGTTGCTATTTTTGTCCTATTGACAGTGTCCTTTGCCTAACAGAAGCTTTGCAATTTTATGAGATGCCATTTGTCTGTTGTTGATCTTAGTGTGCAAGCCATAATAAGAATATTTTAATGTGCTCTTGGTTCTGATTTTCAAGTATTTTATTGAAAAAATTGTATTTCTGTTCACAAAGGAAATTGATCTGTAATTTTTTGGTGGGTCTTTATGCAGTTTGGGGGTGAGGGTAACTGGCATTGTGCAGCAAATTGGACTGAATTCACATTTCTTCTTTTTCTAGATCAATTCATTTGCCTGCAAAACTCAGAATGTCCTCATTCTTAATGGCTGATTAGTATTCCATTGTGTAAATGAACCACATTTTCTGTATCCATTCTTGTGTGGTGGGACATCTGGGTTGTTTCCACCTTCTGCCTGTCACAAATAAGGCTGCTATGAACATAGTGGAACACATGTCTCTGTGGCATGGTGGGACATTCTTTGGGTATATTCTCAAGAGTAGTATTTCTGCATCTTTAGGTAAATCTTTTTCAATTTTCTGAGGAACCTCTAAATTGATTTCCAGAGTGTTTTCTAACAGTTTGCAGTTGTACCAGTAATAAAGAAGTGTTCCTCTTTCTCCACATCCTTGCCAATATGTGTTGTCACCTGAGGTTTTGATCTTAGCCATACTGAATGGTGTAAGGTGGAATCTCAGGTTAGTTTCATTTGCAATTCCTTATCACTAAGGACTTTGAACACTTCTGTAGGTGCTTCTCATCCATTAGCATATCCTCTGTACTTGATTCTTGGTTTAGTTCTATACCTAATTTTTTGATTGGGTTGTTGGTTTTTTGGTGTTTTCCTTCTTGAGTTCTTTATATATTTTGGATATTAGCCCTCTACCTGATGTGAGATTAGTGAAGATTTTTTTCCCCCAATCTATAGATTGCTGGTTTGTCCTTTGCCTTAAAGTGGCTTTCTGTTTTTATGGGGTCCCATTTATCAATTCTTGGTCTTAGAGAGTGAGCCACTGGAGTTCTGTTTAGGAAATTTCCCCCTGTACCAATGAGTTCTAGGCTCTTTTCCATTTTCTCTTCTATTAGATTCAGTATATCTGGTTTAATGTTGAGGTCATTGATCGACTTGGACTTGAGCTTTGTGCAAGGTGAGAAATATGGGCCTATTTTCATTTTTCTACATACAGAACAGCACCACTTATTGAAGATGCTTTCTTTTTTCCATTACATATGTTGGGACACTTTGTTAAAGATCAAGAATGTATAATGTGTGGTTTTATTTCTGAGTCTTCAATTCTACTACATTGATCAACATACCTGTCTCCGTACCAGTACCATGCAATTTTGTCACTGTTGATCTGTAGTGAGCTTGTGGTAAGAGATGGTAATTTTCTAGCTGTTTTTTTATTATTAATAATTGTTTTCTCTATTCTAAGTTTTTTGCCATTATAGATGAATTTGAGAACTGCTTTTTCCAAGTCTTTAAAGAATTGTGTTGGCAGTTGAGGAATGTCGAAAGGCCAAGAAGCACCTAAAGAAATGTTCAACATCTTTAGTCATAAGGGAAATGCAAATCAAAACAACCCTGAGATTCCACCTCACACCAGTCAGAATGGGTAAGATCAAAAACTCCTCCAGCAACAGCAGATGCTGGCGAGGATATGGAGAAAAAGGAAAACTCCATGATTGTTGGTGGAACTGCAGACTGGTACAACCATTCTGGAAATCAGTCTGGAGGTACCTCAGAAAATTGGACATTGAATTTCCTGAGGACCTAGCTATACCTCTCTTGGGCATATACCTAAAAGATGCTCCAACATACAACAAAGACACATCCTCAACTATGTTCATAGCAACCTTATTTCTAATAGCCAGAAGCTGGAAAGATCCCAGATGCCCTTCAACAGAGGAATGGATACAGACAATGTGATACATCTACACAATGGAGCACTACTCAGCTGTCAAAAACAATGACTTCATGAGATTCATAGGCAAATGGATGGAACTAGAAAATATCATCCTGAGTGAGGTAACCCAATCACAGAAAAACACACATGGTATGCACTCATTGATAAGTGGATATTAGCCCAAATAATTGAATTACCCTAGATGCACAGACCACATGAAACTCAAGAAGGATGACCAAGATGCAGATGCTTCACTCCTTCTTTAGAAGGGGAAAAAGAATACCCTTAGGAGGGGATACGAGGCAAAGTCTAGAACAGAGACTGAAGGAACTGCCATTCAGAGCCTGCCCCACATGTGGCCCATACATACAGTCACCAAACTATATAAGATAGATGAAACAAAGAAGTGCAGGGTGACAGGAACTGGATACAGATCTCTCCTGAGAGACACAGACAGAATATACAAATACATATGCGAAGGCCAGCAGCAAACAACTGAACTGAGAGCAGGACCCCCATTGAAGGAATCAGAGAAAGGACTGGAAGAGCTTGAAGGGGCTTGAGACCCCATATGAACAACAATGGCAACCAAACAACCAAACAGAGCTTCCAGGGAATAAACCACTACGCAAAGATTATACATGGACTGACCCTGGGCTCCAAATTCATAGGTAGCAATGAATAATCTAGTAGGGGCACCAGTGGAAGAGGAAGACCTTGGTCCTGCCAAGGCTGGACACCCAGTGAACGTGATTGTTGGGGGAAGGGCGGTAATGGGGGTAGAATGGGAAGGGGAACAACCACATAGAAGGGGAGGAGAAGGGGATGGGGTATGTTGGCCTGGAATCCAGGAAAGGGAATAACATTTGAAATGTAAATAAGAAATACCCAATTTAATTAAGATGGGGAAAAATTCAAAAAAAAAAAAAAAAAAAAATTGTGTTGGTTTTGATAGGATTGCATTCAATCTCTAGATCATCCGAAGTAGGATAGCCTTTTTTCCTGTGTTAATTCTGCCAGTCCATGAGCATGAGAGATCTCTCCATTTTCTGAGCTCTTCTTTGATTTCTTTCCTGAGTAACTTGAAGTTATTGCCATATAGATCTTTCTACTTGTTTGGTTATTTTTACCCGAAGATATTTTATATTATCTGGGACTATTATGAAATTGTTTCCCTAATTTCTTGTTCAGTATGTTTTTCATTTGTACAAAGGAAGGCTATTGATTTATTTGAGTTAATTTTGTTTCTGGCCATGTTGCTGAAGTTTTTTATCAGCTGAAGAAGTTCTCTGGCAGAATTTTTGGGGTTGCTTATATACACTACCATATCACCTGCAAATATTGATACCTTTATTTTTTCTGTGCCAATGTGCTTCCCCTTGATCTTTTTGTTTTCTTATTGTGCTACCTAGCACTTCAGTTACTCTATTAAATAGATATGGGGAGAATGGGCATCCTTGTCTTGTCCCGGATTTTATTGGCATTGCTTCAACTATCTCTCCACTTAATTTGATATCGGCTATGATTTGCAGTGAATTGCTTTTATTATGTTTAGGTATGGGCCTTGAATTCTTGATCTCTCTAATACTTTTAAGTTGAAGGTTTTTTTTTCCTTTTGTCAAATGATTTTTCTATATCTTAGAAGAAGATCATGTGATTCTTTTTTTTTTTGAGTTTGTTTATGTACAAGAATACATTGATGGATTTTCGTATACTGAACCAATTTTGCATCACTCAAATGAAGCCTACTTGATAGTGGCAATGATGGTTTTGATGTATTCTTGAATTCACTTTGCAAGAATTTTAATGAATATTTTTGAATCAATATTCATAAGCAATGTTGGTCTGAAGTTCTCTTTTGTGGCTAGGTCCTTTTGTTGTTTAGGTATCAGAGCAATTGTGGCTTCATAGAATGAATTAGATAGTAGTTCCTTCTGTTTCTAATTTATGGGGTATTTTCATGAATATTGGTATTGGGTCTTTTTTTACGGTCTGGTAAAATTCTGAACTAAAGCCATCTGATCCTTTTTTTTCTTTTCATTTGGAGTTTTTAATGACTTCTAATTCCTTATATGATATGGATCCGTTTAGAAAGTTTATGTGATCTAGATTTAACTTTGGGTATGTGATATCTGTCTAGAAAACCGTCCATTTCATTTAGATCCCAGTTTTGTTGAGTATAGGCTTTTGTAGTAGGATCTGATGATTTTTTTTTAATTTCCTCTGTTTCTGTTATTTTTTCTCCCTTTACATTTCTGATTTTGTGAATTTGGATACTACCTCTGGACCCTTTAGTTAGTTTGGTTAGGGGTTTATCTATGTTGTTGATTCTTTCACAGAAGGAGCTTTTGGTTTTGTTGATTATTTGTATTGCTCTCTCTGTTTCTATTTGGTTGATATCAGTCCCCAGTTTCACAGTTTCCTGCCTTCTAGTCTTCTTGGGTTAGTTTGCTTCTTTCTGTTTTAGAGCTCTTAGGTGTGCTGTTTATTTGCTAGTGTGAGTTCTCTCTAGTTTCTATACAAGGGCTGTGAGTACTATGAATTTTACTCTTATTACTGCTTTCACTGTGTCCCATGTTTCGGTATGATGTGTCAACATTTTCATTAAATTCTAGGAAGTCTTTAATTTCTTTATTTCTCTCCTGACCAAATCATCACTGAGTATAGAGTTGTTCAGTTTCTACATGTATGTGGGCTTTCTCTTGTTTTTGCTTTTATTGAAGGCAAGTCTTAGGCCATGGTGGTTTAATAAGGTGTATGGGATTATTTCAATATTCTTGTATTGCTTGAGGGTTGTTTTGTGACCAATTCTATGGTCGATTTTGGATAAGGTATCATGAGGTGTGAGAAGAAGTTGTATTCTTTTGTTTTAGGGTGAAATGTTCTCTAGGTATCTGTTAAATCCATTTGGTTCATAACCTCTATTAGTTTCACTGTGTCTCTGTTTAGCTTCTGTTTCAGTGACCTGTCCATTGGTGAAAGTGGGATGTTGAAGTCTCCCACTGTTATTGTTCGGTGTTCAATGTGTGTTTTGAGCTTTAGTAAAGTTTCTTTTATGAATATGGATGCATTTGGGGCATAGATGTTCAGAATTGAGATTTTTCTCTTGGTGGATTTTTCCTTTGATGAATGTGAAGTGTCCTTCCTCTTCAAGCTTGATAACTTTTGGGTGAAATTCTTTGAAATTGGGATGGCAAATCCAACTTGTTTCTTGGGACAATTTTCTTGGAAGAACTTTTTCCATCCTTTCATTCTGAGATAGTGTCTGTTGTTGTTATTGAGGTGTGTTTCTTATATGCAGCAAATGGCTGGATATTGTTTGCATATCCGGTATGTTTGCTTATGTCTTTTTATCGGTGAGTTGAGTCCATCAATATTGAGAGACATTAAAGATAGATGATTGTTGGTTCCTGTCATATATGTTTTTATAGGTAGCATTATGTGCTTGTGGTTCTCTTCTTTTGGCTTTATTGTGAGATGCTTAATATTTTATGTTTTCTTTGGTGTGGTTATCTTCTTTGTATTGGAGTTTTCCTTCAGGATCCTCTGTAGAGCTTGATTGATAGATACTGTTTGAATTTGCTTTTGTCCTGGAATATTTTGGGTTCTCCATCTACGTTAATTATTGGCTTTGCTAGGTATTGTAGCCTGGGCTAGCATTTGTCTTCTCTAAGAGTCTGCATGACCTCAAACCACTCTCTTTTGGCTTTCATAGTCTCTGTTGAGAAGTCTTGTGAAATCCTAGTATATTTACCTATGTATGTTACCTGGCCTTTTGACCTTGCAGCTTTTAATATCCTTTCTGTGTTCTGTAGATTTAGTATTTTGATTGTTATGAGACAAGAGGATATTCTTTTCTTGTACTATTTGTTTGGTGTTCTACAGGCTTCTTGTACCTTAATGGCCATCTCTTTCTTTAGGTTGGGGAAGTTTTCATCAATGATTTTGTTGAAGACATTTTCAGGTCCTTTCAGCTGGGAATCTACATTCGTCTCTGTTGCAATTATTTTAAGGTTCATCTTTTTCATTTTGTCCTTAATTTCCTGGATGTTTTCAGTTAGGAGTTTGTGTTTTGAATTTTTTTTTTTTTGACAGTTGTGTCAACCTCTTCTATGGTATCTTCTACACCTGACATTCTATCTCTTGTATTCTGTTAGTGGTACATCTGTAATTCCTGACCTCTTTTCTAGTTTTTCCACTTTCAAGTTTGCCTTCATCTGTGTTTTCTTTATTGTTTCTACTGCTTTTAGGTCTCGGACCACTTTATGCAATTCTTTCTCCTGTTTACCTGTATTTTATTTTATTTTTTTCAGTGAGTTATTTATATCCTCCTTAAAGGACTCTATTATCTTCATGAGAGGATTTTAGGTCAGCTTCCTGGTTTTCAGGTGTGTTGGTGTATTCAGGACTTGTTGTGGTGGGAGAAGTTGGTCTTGATGATAGCAGTGTACATTGACTTTTGTTGCTTGTGGTCTTATGCTTACTTCTCACCATCTGGTTTTCCCTGGTATTTACTGGTTTGGGTGACTCTGTCTAGAGTCTGCCTCTTTGTCCCTGGGTTGCTTCAGGTCTCCAGGTAGGCCTGTGACCCTGGCTGTAGCAGACCTTCTGTGGGGACTTCCCACTGGAGGGTATTCAGAGAGGCAGAGAAGCTGCTTATTTGTTGCCCTGACTTCAGTAGATCTCCTGGAAGGCATTCAGACTGTTGGGTCCTCAGAGGCGCATCCAAACTGTTGTTCTGTGTGAAGTTGTTTTCCAGGACAGGCCTATGGACTATGGTTTCTGTTTCCCTGTGTGCAGCAAACTCTGTTGCGGCTTTCTGTCTTTTGAGTCAGTTGTCCTGTATGATACAGAGCCCCAGGAGGTCTTCGCATTGTGGTTTCAGTTGCTTAGTCTCCCTGTATACAGAGGGATGCCTTCAAGTTGTAGTGTCCAAGGTGCAGTAGATCTCCTGGGATGTTTCCAGCTGTGGTGTCAGGTGCCCTTGGTTCAGCAGATCTCCTCCTATGCCTCAGGATATGGTATCAAATGCACTGAGTGCAGCTGATCTTCTGATACCCTTTAGGAATGTACTAGCTAGTAGTCTGTCCCAGCAGAATTAACCAGGCAGAAGTAGAGTATTTGGCAAGCAGGATATTCGGCAGTCAGAGGGTGGGGTGGGGATGGCGAATGATGAGCTCCCAGCAGCAGCTGTGGGACTTCCCTGTAAGGGGTGCTTACATAATGCTTTGGGTGCGGTATGCCTCAAGATATAACCTCTTCCCACCAGTGGAAGGGGAAGCCCTGGTCCCAAGACTGAACCCCCAGTGAACTAGATTGTTGGGGAGGGCGCAAGGGGGGGATGGGGAGGGAACACCCATAAAGAAGGGAGGGGAGGGGGATGTTTGCCCGGAAACCGGGAAAGGGAATAACACTCGAAATGTATATAAGAAATACTCAAGTTAATTAAAAAAAAAAAAAAAGATATAACCTCTTCCAAGGAGCAGACTAGCTAACAGTCTTTCCCAGCAGAATGGACTAGGTAGAAGAGGAGTGGTATTTGCAGGGCAGGTTGGGGAGAAGTTGGGTCTCCCAGTGGCAGCTGTGGGACTTTGGTCTGAGTGCAAAGGATCCTTTGGTATGCCTCAGGATATAACCTCTTCCAGGGAGCCAGATTTTTTTTCTCTCTTGAGAATTTAGTATCTATCCTTCTTTTATTCTAAGTAGTGGTTTGAAATGAATTTTGTCTGAAATTTAAATTGGTAAAACTGCTTGCTTTTTAAGTCTATTTTCTTTGTCTTTTTTATCCTTTTAAGTTGAGACAACTTTTAGCCTTGATGTTGAGGTATATTTCTTAGAAGTGTGCATCCTGTATTAAAATCCAGTCTTTCACTGTGCATTGGTATTGGCATATTCAGACATTAACTTCAGAGTTATCATTGAGAAGTAAAAGTTGATTTCTGTATTTTTGTTTGTTTTCTTTTCTCTCTCTCTCTCTCTCTCTCTCTCTCTCTCTCTCTCTGTGTGTGTGTGTGTGTGTGTGTGTGTGTGTGTGTGTGTGTGTGTGTGTGTGTGTGTGTGTGTGTGTGTATGCACAAGGGCTCATGTGCTTACATATGCCCCTCTGTTCCTTTTTTGATTTGCTGGTCTGGAATTATTTTTTCCTTCAGTATTTGTTTTTGTTATTTTGTTTTATTTTGTGTTGTTTTTGTTTGCCTTGTTTGTGGGATGTGATTTGCCTCTTAAGGTTAATGTTTCATTCCAGTCCCTCAGGAAGAGCTATTGCTAGATATTGCTAAAGATTAAGCTTTTACATGCAAGGCCTTTCTTGCTTGATCTCACTGTGATTCAAAATTTGTTTCTGGGAATAGTTCCTAGTCCTCTCTTGCATCCGTAGTCTATATAACAACTCTTGAGACCTTCTGGTCTTGAGTCTCTTTTGAGAAGTCAGAGGTTATTCTAAAAGGGCTTTCTTTATATGCTTTGTTGGTCTCATTTCCTTGCAACTTTTAATATTCTTTCTTTACTCTGAATGATTATTATTATTTTAATTTGATTGTTGAAGGGACTTTGTTTTCTTTCTTTTTTTTCAAAAATGTTTATAATTGTGTACTGTTAATTTCCCAAAACTCTAATTCAAGTTACTTCAAGCTGTAATCATTTTGAACATTATATCACGTAGGTATGCCTTCATTTGCTCAATTTTTAAAAACATATTGGTATATCGATTACTTCAAGCTGTGTCATTCAAAGAACTTTAGGAAAGACTAGGTGTTCTACCTTTTCTTACATGCAACAAGCCTTAAAATTTCTCTTGGCAAGAGAGTCAGAGACAACCCCCACTCCTACGGTTAGGGGTCCTACAAGAACATCAAGCTACACAAGCATCACATATATGCAGATGACCTAGCTCAGACCCACCAGGCTCCGTGATTGTGACTTCAGTCTCTGTGAGCCCCCATGCACCCTGCTTAGTTTATCCTGTGGGTTGTGTTGTCATGGTATCCTCAACCCCTTTGGCTCACCATCTTCCATGGGGTTCCCTAAGCTCCACCTAATGTTCAGCTGTGGGCCTCTGCATCTGAGTCTAAAATATATTTTTAAAAAGAAGAAAGGGGGCCTGGAAAATGGCTCAGTGGTTAAGACCTCTGGCTGATCTTCAGGAGGAACTGGGTTCAATTCTCAGCACCCGTATGGCAGCTCACAACTGCCTGTAATTCCAGGAGATCCAGTACTGTCACATACACATATATGCATGTACAACACCAATGTGTATAAAAATCATATAAAAGGAAATTGAAAATTTAATATGTACCAAAAACAAAACAAAACAAACAAACAAAAAAAGCATTGCAATGAAATGGTACTATGTACCTCTTAAAACATTAATGCAGGAAAAGGCTGCTTGGACCTGGCTTTCTCAGTCTATTCGCTGTTCTGCAGGCTTCTTTTACCCTGATAGGCAACTTCTACAGGGTAGGAAAATGTTTCACATCCTTTTGGTTTGTATTTTCTTATAGGGAACTGTGTTTCCTTATATGATGTTATCATGTTAAGTAGTGTTGGCTGAGCCCCTCCCTCAATATTTTCCTCTTCAAATTCTTTGAAAAAATAATTTTAGGTCAGTTCTCAATGCATTGATATATCTGCTTTAGAGTAATTATCTTGTTCTTTTGTTTTAATACTAAATTCACACAAACAAAAGCATTGGTAACCCAGATATTATTTATTGATCTTGATTCTGTGTTGCATATTCTTCAAGAGATTGAATTTTATGGTAAAATGGCAAAGGTAATTATAATGATGACAGCTTTTGTCAATAAGTAAAAAGTCGTACATATCTCAGTGTTACTTATTCTATTGAAACCTGTGTATTCATTGATTATTCTTCTTATTGCAAGGCAAGAAATAACCCAAACTGAAAAGATACACAGTTATTTTGGACATGGTTATATATTTTAAATACATGTTGTATTTAAAAGTGTATGATAAAATTAATATTTTAATTTTTGAAATATTTGCTTATTGATTTTACAAACTTTTATTGAAAAATGTTCATTTTTCTCTCAGAAATTATTTCCGGTGAAGCCTATTATTTTATTTTAATGAAGCATTTCTCCATTTTAACAATTAAAAATATTTAAGGAATCATGAAATGACTCAACAGTTAAGAGTATTAGCTCCCCATTCTGAAGACTTGTGTTCAGTGTTCAGCATACGCACTGTGCCTAACTCTGTAACAATGACTTCTTCTGACCTCCGTGGCACCAGACATATACTTGGTACACAGACATACATGCAATAAAAGCTGTTTATACACATAAAATAAAATCAATTTTAAAAACTAAAGTATTTAAATTTTTATCTATGCATGATGTCCAATTAATAATAAAGAAACAAATATCAGCTTTTCTATATTTGATTAGGAATGTTTGAGGACTATTTTGTTTCGAGGAGACAGATTTCCTTTTCCTTTAAGGAATTGAGATTGATGATAAATGGAAAGTAATAGCCAAATATATAAATATTTTATTGAATTAGTAAATATGCTTATGTTATAAAGGCATAATAATTGATAATTCTTTTATGAATTAGAAATTAAAATCTATTCCCTATCAGGTTCCTCTCCACAGGTTTTCTAATGTATTTATAATAAGAAGAAAATTATCAAAATGAAATTTCTAATATTCATGGTAAGTCTATGATTCATGGACTTACTGTTGAGAAAACTAAAATGAGAAGTTAAATTCTTGATGGAAGTCATATGTGTAATATGGATTAGTTTTGGCTATAAATAGGCCAAACTTAACATAACAAGTTTATTTTTCATTTGTGCTAAATCTACTATAAATCTCTTTTCTACATAGCACTGTTCCAAATTAACATTTTGCTTGTTGAGTGTCTTAGCTGTTGTGAGAGACAGACAGAAGGCATAGTAGCATAATCCTGGGACATCAATTTTCAGATCCAATTCATAGTGCTTGATCTGAAACTCCATACATAGTCTATGCCGGAAAAAAATCACAGAAATTAACAAGTCTCTGCCTCAGCTTAATGGCATGTGCCATAATCCTAGGTCTAAGCCCTTTCTCTGTCATTTAATACATTTTTAAATTCTATTATTGCCAAATTTATAAATAGAAACTTGAAAATGAATGTGTACTCTGACAAAGGTTCACTTCTTTTTAGTTCTTAAACTTCAGCGTTATTAATTCAGACAGCATGGTGAACTATGAAGTATGGGTAGTCTCTTATACTTTTATCACTCAAACCCTTTATACCCCATTCGTTTCTAACCTCAGCTTAAAGTTTGGGGTTTATGGTCCTTCCTGCTTCGCCTCAAGAAGTTATCAAGATTGCTGACAATGACCTAGGGTTTTCCAAGTCCCTTTGCTCCTCAGTCCCCTAAATCACCATTCAGATTAATTCTCTGTTCTCAAATCTCCCTCAACAATTTTATTCTTAGCTTTGATCTTACACTTTATTTCCTTGAAATATAAAAATTGACAGACAGGAGGAGAATCCATTCACAACATTTCTTCATGATATTAACCTCCTCACTAAGGTGTTTAGCTTTTGTGTCTATGTCTATCTGTCTTCACTGTTCAATGTCTTAAAACATCAGTTTATGAATAGGGGAAAGGAGTGATTTTAGTAGCATTTAAACAGTAACTAAACAGTTTATGGAATCATTTCTTTAAAACAACTAAGTTGAATACATATATTATTATACTTGAAACCATTTTCAGTGCCCCCTCCTTTCTTTCACTGTTCTCTTATCTCTCATTTAAAACAATGACTAATAAAAGAACGAGCTTTTTTGATTTCTCCTAATATAATCCTGCCTCACTCACTTCTCAATTGAGACTTCATTTCTTCCTATCATGTAAGTCCCACCTTCGAGGTCATATAAAGCTTCTGTATTCCAACTGCAAAAATTACAAAGTTTGTTTTATTTGATCGAACATCAGACCACAATTGAATGGATGATTCGATCCTTTGAAGTTTCAGTGAATTTCAGCAGACACTATGCTCACCTGCTTTCCTTGGCTTCTGTCCAATATTTCAATGGTTTCTGATCATCTCCATGACCACTGTGGGATGTGACAGTGACAATCTTTGTCCATTTCTATTTTAAACCTGTACTCACCCATTTGATGCTTGCATTCTGTTCATGACTAATTGCTCTAAATAAATATCTAAAACCTCACTTGCATAATTTACCTTAGTTCCAGACTCGCTTTCAAATGCCTTTGACGTGTCCAATCTGCTGTACAGAGTGTTTATTTCTAGAAGGGGTTATTTCACTGAAACTTTAGCAGGCTTCATTTCCCCCCTAGCTCTGTGTTTATAAAGTCTATTAAGCACCTATGCCCACGTGATATCTATAAACTGTTTTACATCACTTTTCAGCTGACACATTTTCAAAGACTCCCCATCACCAACTGAAAGCCAAACCTGATAATGACCTCTCTGGTGTTGTCTATTCCTCATTGACTCTTCTGTCTATTCCCCTTCAGACACAGTCTAGCCTCACTAATTTCACTGCTTTTATTTTCACCATAGGCATCAAGGAAGCTTTTGTCTTAAGTATTTCTGATTCCAAGTATAAATATATTTTTTCTTTTAACCCCTTAAACCTACAACAAATTTGCCTGTCTGGTTATATTTTCTAGGGACTCTAATTTGCAGAAAATATGCACAACATATACTTTGCACTCTTGCTGCAATTTCCTTCCTATCCCATTACCCTCCCACACCTATTTTGTCTGTGTTTTTTTTTGTTGTTGTTGTTGTTGCTGTTTTATGCCTACCTCCATGTAGGCAATAATTTTGTGAACTCTTTGATTAATTATATCTTTGAAATGAGTTGTCTTTAGCTTACTCACACAAGAAATTCAGTTAACATTTTTGAATGAATAACTAGTTGAAGCATGCTTAAAGCTTAAAAATTAAACCTACAAAAATTTGATTTTCCACTCATCTGTGGTAACAAGGACAAATATTCAGAATGCTGTTTATGTATAAGTTTTTCACTAAAGTAGTGATTGTAGTATCCTTAGCCAATAACATAATCCATACTAAAAATTACCCATGAAAGTTTTCAGCTAAATGTATTAATTCAACTGATCCAGCATTGTTAAGGGTTCTGATGCTTATGATTAGCAAAAGTAAATTATGAAGCTCCAGCTCATAAGTCAAAGATGATGGAACTTTTCTTCAGGATGGAGGATGGAGGAATGAGAGAATACATACCCATATTTACTATTCTTGTTATTTGTACTCTTTAAGGAATAATAACACTTGAATAAATAAACAGTAATTTCAAGCAAGTTTGTGTGTCAAATACTTCACCTGACCAGGCCTCACTAAGAAGAAGCCCCAAGCCAAATTCCACTCACTTTATTTTTATGTAAAGCAGCTTTCTTTGAATATCCCATAATTATATTCTTTATAATTGTGTACAAATTACAAACTGCAAATGAGAATTTTGACAGATAAAACATCTCATAATTTTTGTTATGTTGCCTGTTTAGTTTTTCACAAAATAAAATATAGTAAGCTTTGTGATGAATGATAATTTAGATCCTATTAAACTTTCACATTACCCAAATATCATGTGATAATACACACAGTTTGGAATATGAAGAATATTAGATTTTCCTAGAAACTCATTGATTTATTCTTGTTATATTACACTAGCCAAATGAATTAGAATTTTTGCAAATACTTTAAGCTGCTATTTAAAATATAGTAATTTTTAACATGAATGCACATCATACTTTTCAATTATATCTAATAATGGAAAGATTAATTAAGTAACCCAATAAATCCTAAATAATCATGGATTCTTATTCATAGCAAGGATATGGCAATTAGAGGTTTTATGGAGAAGAAAGTACATTTCCAGGGAAAACATCAATATCCTTTAATTAAGTTGCACATAGTAATTTTACATGTACTTCTTTATTTGGACCTGGAAGAAGATGAGGCTTTTCAAATATTAAACCAGATATAAAAATCTGAAATTGTCCGTGAGAATACTATGTATTAGCTAATAAGCTTATTTAAATAAGCACCAAGATTTGATCTAATATTTGCGAAACATTTTGGGAAAGTACAGAAATGAGACTTGCTGTATAAATTACTTTCTCTATTAGAATAAAACCTGTAACAAACATTCTATATAAAACAATTTATAATTAGAATTGTGATTTTCAAAATGAAGTGGTAACTCAAATCCAAAATGTCACACATGTTATGTACTCGCTGATAAGTGGATACTGGCCCAAAAGCTCTGAATAACCACAATAAAACTCACAGACTATATGAAGAAGAAGGAAAAGAAAAGTGTGCCTACTTCCATTCTACTTAGAAGAGAGAACAAAATAATCACAGCAGGGAGAGAAAGGGAGGGATCTAGGGGTGGAGAGGAAGGGGAGTAAAAGGGGGATTGGTTAAGGTATGGGAAGATATAGGAGAGAAGTACAGAGAGTCTGGAGAAAGAATAAAAGTATGTAGCAGTGGGGGCAGAGGGGGTGAGAGGAACCACTAGAAACTCCCAGATGTTAGGGAAGTAAGAGCTTCCCAGGACCCAAGGGGAATAACATTAACTGGAATAAAAGAACTGACATAGAACCTGAAGGGATCACCTCCAGTAGATAGTCATGGACCCCAGTTGAGGGATGGGAACATTCACCTATCTCAACATTTTAACCCAGGACTGTCCCTGTCTAAAGGTTATGCAGGGACAATAAATGGAGCAGAGACAGAAGAAAAGCCCATCCAGAGATTCACTTCATTTTGGTATCCGTTCCATCTGCAAACAACAAACGCTGGCACTACTGCTGATGCCAAGATGTCCTCCCAGATAGAAGACTAGTATGGATGACCCCTGAGAGGCTCTGCCAGCATCTAACTAAGACAGATGCAGATACTTCGAGTCCACCACTGGAGCGAGCCTGAGGACCCCAATGCAAGATTTAGGGAAAGAACTCAATGAGCTAAAGATGATTGCCGCCTCATAGGAAGATCAATATCAACTAACTAGACTCCTCAGAGCTCCCAGGGAGTAAACCACCAACGAAAGAGCATATAGTTGGATGGGTCCATGGCTTCAGCTAAATATATAGCAGAGGATTGCCTTATCTAGCATCAATGGGAGGGAAGACCTTTGGTCCTGTGGTGGCTTGCTGTCCCAGGTTAGGAGGGTGTTAGAAGTGTGAGGGAAGAGTGAGTGTGTGGAATAGTACCCCTTTGGAAGCAAAGCAGAGGAAGGATGGGATTGGGTGATTATGGCAGGGAGACAAGGAAGGAGGACCACATTTGAATTGTAAATAAATAAAATAACTAATTGATTAACACACATGCTATGATCAAAAGATTAAAAAGAAAAAAAAGATAATCAATGTCACTCAAACTGCAGTGTCTTTAGGTCACATTGGTAACATTTGCTGACTGTTTAAGATCTTGCAGGTACCTTTTCTTTCAAGTTAATCTTTCAGGTCTGGTCATGTTGATTATATTAATTGCATTATTGTTCAGGGACTGCGCACCAGGCATACTTTCTACTTCTTCTGTACTGATGATGTGCTAATATAAAATTGTTAGACAGGGTTCATTTTAGAGCTTAGTGGTATGTTTAAATTTTCCAGTGCATAGTTGACTATATTTCCAATGTAAGACATGTGATTAAAATGAGATTAAAGTCGTCTTCCAATATTCAATGAGGTCAAGAGTAGGCTAAATTATGTCAAATGTACCTTAATGGAAAATATTAAGGCTGAACATATGGAGTAATGCTTATTGCGCAAGCACGAGGACCTAAGTTCTTATCCATAGAATCCACCAAGATCAGCCTAACAAGAGTATCTGCAACAACATACATGGGAAAGCAGAAACATAAGTCTCCCTAATGCTTCTTAGCCAGCTAGACTAGATATATACTAGAGCTCAGATTTGCTGACTTGTCAAAAATAAGGACAAGAGTGACAAAGGCACAGAGGCGTCATTGACATTAGGTCTCCATTCTCAAATGCACAAATATGCACATACAGGAAATCATGCATACTTGAACCACTCATTCCATAAAATTTAAGTAAAGAAAGAAAGAGCAAAAGAGAGAGAGAAATCTTAATATTTGATTTGACTTCTTGCATTCCTTACTCCAAAATGATTATATGCTGCATTCAATACTTATTGAATTGTGCTTTAAAAGAAAAGAAATACACTTACATAAATGTTGTTCTCTGGTTCTAACAGTCCAGATAACCATAAGACTTTAGTGGAAAATTAAATTTTTGTTGTGCCTACCTGAAAATATAATTCAAAAGATAGTTAATTCATTACATTAAAAAGAGGTGATTTTATGTTTTTTTTATTCATTGCACAAGCAATGTATTAATATTCATTATAAAGCTTAGAAACAGACACCATACATAGAGTAGGACAAGAAATTATCATTGGACAACATTGAATTACATTCCTCAAAGTAAAACCATAGTGTTAATTTATCCAGTGAGAGGTTACTTGGAGTATAGGACTTATTTATCACTTTTGATTTGGAAGGTTATACTTGAATTTCACGTTTAAAGCAAGAACATTCTTTTCTAAAGGTTGTAAGAAACACCATTCTCACATGTTCTAAATATAACTCTCCAACACAACTATGGACTACAAATTTGTATACACATGTATCATATTATTGGCAAGAGTTCACTTTAAAGGAAGCTTGCTTAAGAAAAACCCAGAAATATCTATCTCCTAATAAGTAGATTTTGCACTCTGTAGATATGTACAATTGCAGTTATTACTTGATATATTATAAATATGGGCTTATATCTTTTAGCCATGTAATATATGTAATTACTGTTTGTAAAGTATATGTGTATATACAAATATGTGTGTGTGTGTTCTAAAAACAAGATTCAGAAATTTGTTGTGATACTTTGTGTGCTAGTAATATCTAAAGCTGCTCTGAAAATGTTTCAATATGATTGACTAAATGTAAGATGTACAAGAAAAACAATAGGCACGGCAAAGTCTACATAGAAGAGTGTATGACAACAATGCCAAGCAACCAGAGCTTCCAGGGACTAAGCTACTACCTAAAGACTATACATGGACTGACCCTGGACTCTGACCTCATAGGTAGCAATGAATATCCTAGTAAGAGCACCACTGGAAGGGGAAGCCCTGGGTCCTGCTAAGACTGAACCCCCAGTGAACTAGACTGTTGGGGGGAGGGCGGCAATGGGGAGAGGATGGGGAGGGGAACACCCATAAAGAAGGGGAGGGGAGGGGATGTTTGCCCGAAACCGAAAGGGAATAACACCGAAATGTATATAAGAAATACTCAAATTAAAAAAAAAAAAGAAGAGTGTATGAGGCCTCACCCTTCACAAAAACTGCAGCCAAGTAAAGAACACTGAGAGCAGGAACAATAGTCTTTCCTAGGTAGAGCATACCAACTGGTTATACAATACCAATTGCACACAAGCACCATTATTCAGGATGTGCAGGTTTAAATACAGTTAACTCTAACCACAGTTAATGAAAAGGTAGGATGTGAATGTAAAAGAAAGGAAGAAAGAGAAGAAAGAGGTAAGACATAGTGAAGAAAGGGAAGGGAGGAAAACTACAATTACAGTATAATCTAAAAATTAAAGAAATTGAAAACCACAACACACATAAACACACCCACACCAAGGACATGGCCATAAGTTATGTGCTCTGCCTTATAATAGCATTGATCACCCTGTGAATTCAATATGCATCACAAGAATAACTGATGATTTAAAGCAATGAAAATCTAAAGATGACACCCACTTTGAGACCTGATAGTTAATTTTATTACTTCATCCATAACTATGATTGTAACTTAAGAATCACAGATGATTCAATTAAAAGGAATACCTGTCACAAAATATTAATGATGAGTTAAATTATAGAAACTGTCAAATTAGAAGTGTCTATAGATAGAGAAGTGTAGCATGATGATATTTATTTTCCCCAATAAAATCCATCAAGAAAAATGTCAAGAATTTACATTTTATGTATTTTTATTTTGCGCATTCCAGATTTTAAGTCATAAATTTGAATATATCAGAGGAAAATATACCCTTGAAAGATTCCTAACCATAATAAACTTTCAAGAAAATGAACCTTTTTTATTTATGTATTAAAAAGTTACAAAACAGCTCTGTCTACTTCTCCTGAGCTTCAAACATAACTTATCTATAATCGTTTTCTAAACTGCAGTGGTACCTGTTGTGTGAATGAATAATAAGTGCTAAGTACAGAGCAGTGAACATGTTGCACTTTACTCAATTAATGTAAAGCAAATGAAAATAAATCTTTGTCACTATTTTTATTTAACCAACCACAATGTATTCCAGGCTGGCTTATAGCATTCTGTCACCAGGAATGTCCTTGAATTCTTGATACTCTTTCTTCCTCTACATCCTGTATTCTGGAATTATATGCATGTGCTACCATACATACTTTGTACAGGATAGGTGCCCAAATTCAAGGCTACATGCAAGTGAGGCAAATACTGCACGAATTGTATATTCAGCTCCAGATCCCTACCTTTCCTATTTGTGTGTGTGTGTGTGTGTGTGTGTATGTGTGTATGTGTGTATGTATGTTTGTGTGTGCTCAAAGTGTACATATATACATGTATATGCATGTGGAATCTAGGGTATAAATAGTTCAGATAAAATATTGAACAATATTGTTTGCCTCCTTTGAGACAGCCTCTTTCCTTGGCCTTGATTTAGCAAATAAGGCAGACTCTCTAGTTAGTGAACAGGAGGGTTCCTCATCCTTTGTTCTCCCAGCACTGAAATCACACACAAAAAAACCCCACCATATGGGTGAGTTAATTTTAATGTAAGTTCTGCAGACATAATACAGTTATGCCTGCTTGCAAACAAGTACTTTATTGACTGAGACCTGATGGCATTCTCCTCTAACATTTTAAATTAGTAGACCAGTGGCACATAAGTTTGGAGATCTCATGACTCTTTCATGTCATCATTCTGTACTGAAAAAATATGCATAGACTCATTGGAGGAAAGAGAGGCTGAGGGAGATAGGAGAAAGAGAAAAGAGAGGGGCGTGATTCTTTAATTTTTTTAAATCCAGACTCAGAAAGCAAAGGCCCTTTTCACCAAATATTAAGGCCTGAGTTCAACTTTTAGTAACCGCATGTTGGAAAGAGAATAACAAGTCATTACATTTTCTTTGTCTTCAAAACAAATTGTGGCTTATGATTGTAAAACCAAAATCCCCACTTACCACATATAAATACACACAGAAAACAAGTAGATTATAGATAAAAAAAGAGATCAGAGTATTAGTAGATGAATATAGACGTATGATAGAATACGGAGAGTTTGATGGTAGACAGCAATATAGAAAGATAGATGGATAGATGACATAGATGATAGATAGATACATAGATAGATAGATAGATAGATAGACAGACAGACAGACAGACAGGTATTTAATATAATAGACATAGTAAAGTGACTAATATTTGTACAGAACTTCCTGAATATCTTTTTACCATATTGTTTCTATTTCATCAGTAATACATATGCATAGATTATATAAATTAACTTCTAATTTTTATGTGAATAAATATTTGTTAGTTTGTAATTTGTTCACTCTGTGCAGGCATTGCACTAGTATAACAAAAGAATGTGCTAGATACCTTGAAAATACTGTTAGATGGGTTTTAATTGCTATTTATTTGGCTTCTGAAAACAGTATCCATGTCCTCTGCAAGAGATATCTGGAAATACAGAGCATATTTACACATCCTAATAAAATTGTTTAAATTCATTTTAAGAAATAAAATAAAAAGTATGTGCAAAAAATCAGAAAATATTTATTTCAGCCCACTTAATAAAAATTATTAAAATTGTATTCATAATCACTTATTTTTCTCAAGTATAATAATTGTTAATATACTCTGTATTATGAATGTAAACCATTAAAATTCTGTCATATGCAGGTAATTAAATTAAATATCACTATTTATCATTAATACCAATTCTGGCTTACTTATATTCTTCCATACAATTATTATCTTAGACCAGATCATTTTGCTCTTTTGTAATATTTTTAATGCTTAAGGTACAATTTCATATATATCTTTAAGCCTCTAATTTTTTTATGTGGTTACTTATTCATTCTTCCTTCTTCTGTAATGTATTATTTTCATTTATCAAGGTATTCACTCGAAATATTAAAGCATTGTAGCCAACATTATCTTAAATATAATATTATATTGAGAATAGTGCCATTATAGGTTGATACTTAATATGAGTTTATGTGTGACACATATTAAATCTGAATCCAATTTGACAGATTACATTATAAAATGAATCATCAAAAGTGTTAGAACATGAAATGCCAAAAATTAGTAACCCATTTGATTAAGATAATGATACAAAGGTTTAGAGAAAAGAGAATTTTGACAAAGACATGTAAAACATTCTAACTTAGACTAAATTGCCTTGTCACATTTTAGGAAGATAATGATAAGTTTACTGGACTTAAAAACCTAACTTCTATGTGAGTTACAATTCACATGAAACATATGGTAAATGAATTTACATACATAAAACTTAAGTGATTATACTTTTTGATATTTTTTAAAATAAGCACTTGGTTATCATGAAATCTGCAATGTACATTTCTCTTCAGATTAATTAAAAGGCATGTTTATAAGGAAAATGTATGTAAAAAATATCTAACTGAAGGATGATAAGTGTAAAGTGTTTAAATGAAAGAAAGTTTCAATGATATATAGACAGATAAAGATTTAGGTAACATAGAGAAAATTACACAACACAGACCTTTGCTACTTATTTTAGTACTATTGCTATAGTATTGAAGTCTTTATATGTGTACTGAATATATATTAAAATATTGTGTACATCCATTAATATTTTATACATATCACATGTACATACATATAAAGTATTACATATAATAAAATACATACAATTTTATATACATATATTATATGTTATATATGTATACACACAGCAGGAAGAGATGCTCATTTGTGTGCCTTCCATTTCTACCGCTTTACTCCCACAGAATATATAACCATCTGTGTTCATTTCCATGCTCCTTATCCTGCCAGATTTGGAAAAGAACTTATTCTTCATTCATTTATTTCTCCATGATGCTCTGTTATACTGTGAATAACACTGACAATTATTTCTTCTGTGTTTAGCCATAAGTATATAATATTACATCGTGCAAATTCCAGATTTTTGAACTAGTCAGTTTGGGCTTTCTACCTCGTACTAGTCATGACTGTCTGTTTCAGTTAATTTGCTGGAAGGATCTCAGCCTTGCATCAATCATAGTTTGTGTGTTCTCACAGGATCCTATCACATGTGGTCATAGCTCTCCTTCTGAATGCATTGCAGTTGGAAAGACCGCACCTATAAAAGGCTAAAAGCCATTTAAGAAGCAAAATCCAAACTTGGCATAATGTATGAAAACAGGAGTTAATATCAATCTACTACAAAGGCTGACTCCCATACTCAAGATGTGTGCAGCTAACATATTATTTTATTTGTCCTAAGGATGCTTTACTTAGATGTTCAGAACTACTGTCACAGTTTGCTTCTATATTTCCTGACATGGTTAAAAACAAACACGAAATAATTTCACTGACATTTTAAATATTTACTTGAACATCATGTATGGTGAGCCTATGAGAAGTGCACATCCAGAGTCCTAATTCACCCTTCTAATAAACGTGTTTATGCTCTCAGTGAGTGGAAACTCTGAAGTCAAAGAAATATGAAGCATATATAAATATCATTTTCCAAACCCTATTCACCTAGTATTATGAAAGTGTTTTAATGTTTTCCCAGAATATCTTGCACGTTTTAGACGCATGCCCCTCTGCATGTGTAGCATTGTACATATACACTTGTACAATTCTTATATAGACCCGTTTAGAAACTACCATCTTTCAAACACCTCTGCATCTCAGAATGTATACCAATCGAGCAATACTTAGAAGACATAATCGATTATGTTATTTTTCAAGTCACACGACATGTTCACTGTATATATTTAAAATTCATAGGTTGATAGAACATTTTCACATGAGTCACACACATTTTTATGAGTAAAAATTAACACAGAATCTGCCTTGTATTTGAGCAGCCAGCCGGGACACAATGTACCTCATGCTGGTCCATTTAGTCATTTTGCTTTTTCATGTGGCACCTGCATCTTCATCTGTTTTATTCTGTTTTTATTTTAGGGAACAAACTCTAACCATGAGCACATTTGCAGCAGTACTATCTGCCACAGTGCTGTAGAATTTTAAAGCTGGAAGGAACCTCAGAGATTAGCTCATTTAGCACATTAGGAATTTCTCGCTGAGCTTTTGGCAGACACAAAGTAAAGTAGCTACAAAAGAAAAAAAAATGTAACATACAAAGATTGGAGTTTTTCCCAAAAGTATATTGGAACAGAACTTTTACTCCTAAAATGTATACTCTGAGCAAGAACATTCATAGGGCCCCAAGGCACCCCTTTTGTTCCTGAGGATCAAGCTATGACTCCTAATGGTGTCACATCCATGGCCATTACAGCTATTTCTGAGGCCTCCTACAGCCCTTATGCAAACAATCCACTGAAACTTACTGCTGGGTACTTTCCAGTGGGAGCATAAATTTAAAGCTAACTCCACATTGCCTCAGAGGTGCATTCTTCAATAGCAATTGTAGCTACAGCTGTGTTGAAATGGAAATTCCGGAGCTGGCAGCTAAGGTATTCAATTTAGGTAGACATTTAGAGAAAAAGTAATTGGGAATAATACACTTTAAATGTTTTAATCTCTAGAAAGGATAGGAGTCAAGCCGTTACAACCCATTCTACCACGGTGCTAAATAGACACTAGGACTGAACTGGTAACTCTAAGAAAAGCTAATGGGATAGATAAGATAAGTAGTTTACAAGTGAACTGAAAGAGAGCAGAGTCGTTTTCACTGGTTCATGTCTAATTCTATAAAAGGCAGTTAGTGGTGGTTTCTAGGCATCAAGTAAAACGTAATATATAGAGCTATTGTTTTCAAATGTATGATTTTTCTCTAATTTAGAAATTGCTCTAGATGGCATTGTAAAGTTTTTTCTTTTAAATGTTGAGGTATTTTCAGTATAAGACAGTCGTTAAAACTGATGAAAATTTAAAATCAATAAGTATATTTCCTTCTTGGGAATCAAGGCAAACAAATTGAAATAGTAATAACAGCTATAGTCTTCTTTACATGGTTGAAGCTTATTAACGACTTAAACTCCACTACACAACATTGCTTAAATTCTGAAAGGTTTTAAGAAACTGATAGGGATATACTGGAGCAATAATACTCATTAAATTTCAATCTTTCTAAGCCAAATAATGAAGAGTTTAAATTATGTTTTGATTGGAGGTTTTTTCTCTTGTTCTTTTTTCTTTCTTTTACTAGATATTTTCTATATTTACATTTCAAATGTTATCCCCTTTTTTCCATTTTCCCTTTTAACCCTGCTCCCATTCCAACCACCAATGCCCTGCCTCCAAAAAGGTGTGCCCTCACCCAGCCACCCAACCCTTTCTACCTCCCAGCCATGGCATTCCCCTATACTGGGGCATCTAGCTTTCACGGAAGAAAGGGCTTCTCCTACCTTTGATGTCCAACAAGGCCTATCCTCTGCTACATTTGGGACTGGAGCCATAGGTCACTTCATGTATACCGTTTGGTTGGCGTTTTAGTTGGGGTATCTGGTTGCTTGATATTGTTTTTCTTTCTATGGGGTTGCAAACACCGTCAGTTACCTCAGTCCTTTCTCTAACTCCTCCATCCAATCATTGGCTTTGAGCATCCACCTCTGTGTTTGTCAGCTCTGGCAGAGCCTCTTTGAAGACAGGTCTATCAGGCACCTGTCAACAAACACATCTTGGCATCTGCAATACTGACTGGATTTGGTGTCTGTATATGGAATGGAACCCCAGGTGGAGCAGTCTCTGGATGGCCTTTCCTTCAGTCTCTGCTCCATACATTGTTATCTGTGCTTCTTGCTGTGAGTATTTTGTTCCCCCTTCTAAGATGTACTGAAGTATCTGCACTTTTGTCTTTCTTCTTCTTGAGCTTCTTATGGTCTGGAAATTGAATCTCGTGTGTTCCAAGCTTTTGGGCCAATAAATACTTATCAGTGAGTACATAATATGTATGTTCTTTTGTGATACTCAGGATATTTTCTAGTTTTATCCATTTGCCTATGAAGTTCATGAGGTCATTGCTTTTAATAACTGAGTACTACTATAGTAGTAGTAGTATTGTATAAATGCACCACACTTTCTGTATCAATTACTCTGTTGAATGACATCTGGGTTCTTTCCAGCTTCTGGCTATTATAAATAAGGCTGCTATGAACATAATGGAGCATGTGTCCTTTTTATATGTTGGGGTACCATTTGGGTATATGACCAGGAGACGTATAGCTCGGTCCTCAGTGCAATGTCCAATTATCTGAGGAACCTCCTGACTGATTTCCAGTGTGGTTGTACCAGTTTGTAATGCCACCAACAATAGAGGAGTGTTCCTCTTTCTCCACATTCTCACCAGCAACTCTTGTCACCTGAACTTTTGATCTTAAACATTCTGCCTTGTGTGAGGTTGTCTCTCAGGGTTGTTTTGATTTGCATTTCTCTAATGACTAAGAATGTTCAACATTTCTTTGGGTGTTTCTCAGCTATTTGATATTTCTCAATTGAGAATTCTTTGTTTAGCTCTGTACCCCATTTTAATAGAGTTATTGGGTTCTCTGGAGTCTAGTCTTTTGAGTTCTTGGTATGTATTGGATATAGCCCTCTGTCGGACACAGGATTGGTAAAGATCTTTTCCAAATCAGTTGGTTACTGTTTTGTCCTATTGACCATGTCCTTTGCCTTACAGAAGCTTTGCAGTTATAGAAGGTCCTATTTATCTATTCTTGATCTTAGAGCATAAGCCATTGTTTTTCACCTAAGGAAATTTTCCACTCTCCCCATGTATTTGAGGCATTTCCCCATTTTCTCTTTTAGTAGTTTCTGTGAATCTGCTTCTATGTCCTTGATCCACTTGTACTTGAGCTATGTAAAAGGTGATAAGAACAGATCAATTTGCATTCTTCTGCATGCTGACCACCAGGTGAACCAGCACCATTTGTTGGAAAAGCTATCTTTTTTCCACTGAATGAGTTTAGTTCCGTTTTAAAGATCAAGTGACTAGACGTGTGTGGGTTCATTTCTAGGGTTTCAACTCTATTCCACTGATTTACCTGCCTGTCTCTGTATCAATACCATACAGTTTTTTATCACGATAAAGCCTACTTGATTATGATGGATGAATGTTTTCATGTGTTCTTGCATTTGATTTTCAAGATTTAATTGAGTATTTTTGCATTGATATTCATAATGAAAATTTGTGTGAAGTTCTCTTTCTTTGTTGGTTCTTTGGGTAGCTTAGTTATAAGCATATTTACAGCTTCATAGAACAAATTGGGTAGTGTTCCTTCTGTTTCTATTTTGTGGAATTGTTTGAAGAGTGTTGGTATTAGGCCTTCTTAGCAGGTATGATAGAATTCTGCACTAAACCTATCTGGTCCTGGCGTTTTTTTGGTTGGGAGACTTTTAATGCCTGCTTCTAATTCTTTAGGGGTTATGGGATAGTTTAGATAGTTTATCTGATTCTTATTTAATTTTGATACCTGGTCTCTGTCTAAAAAAATTGTCTATTTCATCAAGATTTTCCAGTTCTATTGAATATAGGCTTTTGTAGTAGGATCTGTTTTTGTTTGTTGTTTGTTGTTTTTTTATACTTTCCTTACTTTCTGTTGTTATCTCTCCCTTTTCATTTCTGATTTTATTAATTTGTATACTCTCTCTGTGCCCTCTGGTTAGTCTGACTAAGTGGTTATCTATCTTGATTTTCTGAACCAGCTCCTGGTTTTTTTTGATTGTTTTATAGCTCTTTTTGTTTTTACTTGGTTGAATTCAGCCCTGAGTCTGATTATTTCCTGCAGTCTACTCCTCTTGGGTGTAATTGCTCCTTTTGGTTGTAGAGCTTTCAGGTGTGCTTTCAATCTATTATTGTATGAGCTCTCTAGTTTCTTTTTGGACGTACTCATAGCTAGGACTTTTCCTTTTAGCACTGCTCTCATTGTGTCCCGATGTTTTGTTATGTTGTGTCTTCATTTTCATTAAATTCTAAAAAGTATTTAATTTCTTTCTCAATTTCTTTTTTTAACCCAGTTATCATTGACTACAGCATTGTTCAGCTTCCATGTGTATGTTGATGTTCTGATGTTTTTGTTGTTATTGAAGACTGGCCTTAGTACGTGGTGATATAGTGGGATGCATGGGGTTATTTCTATCCTCCTGTATCTGTTAATGCCTGTTTTGTTACTAATTAACTGGTTATTTTTGGAGAAAGTACCATGAGGTGCTGAGAATAAGGAATATTCTTTTGTTTCAGGATGAAATGTTCTATCTGTTAAATCCATTTGGTTCATAACTTCTGTTACTTTCACTGTGTCTCTGTGTAGTTTCTGTTTCCGTATGCATTGATGAGCAAAGGGTGTTGAAGTCTCCTAATATTACTGCATGAGCTAGAATGTATGCTTTGTGCTTTATTAAAGTTTCTTTTATCAATGTGAGTACCCTTGCATTTGGATGTTCAGAATTGAAAGTTCATCTTGGTAGTATTTTTTTTTTGCCTTTAAAATGTATAAAGTGTCCTTCCTTGCCTTTTTTTGATTACTT
Source organism: Rattus rattus (assembly GCF_011064425.1). Lineage (NCBI taxonomy): Eukaryota > Metazoa > Chordata > Mammalia > Rodentia > Muridae > Rattus > Rattus rattus. The sequence goes on from NC_046156.1 coordinate 161,253,856, forward strand.
ATGATTGAAAGACGATTTTATTCAATATTATAATGGCTACTCAAGCTTCTTTCTTGGAACCATTTGTTTGGAATTCATTTTCCAGTCTTTTACTCTGACATAGTGTCTGTCTTTGTCACTGAGGTACATTTCCTGCATGTAGTAAAATGCTGGGTCCTGTTCAAGTATACATTCAGCTAGTCTTTGTCTTTTTATTGGGGAATTGAGTCCATTGATGTTAAGAGATATTAAGAAAAAGTGATTGTTGTTTTTTATTATTTTTGCTGTTAGAGGTGGAATTATCTTCTTTTGGACTTTTTGCAAACAGGTTATTCTCTTGGTTTTGCTAGGGTGTAGTTTTTCCCCCCTCGTGTTGGAGTTTTCCATCCAATATTCTTTGTAGGGCTGGATTTGTGTGAAGATATTGTGTAAATTTTGCTTTGTTATGAAATGTTAATTGAGAATTTTGCTGTGTATAGGAGTCTAGTCTGGAATTTGTATTCTTATAGGGACTGTATGACCTATGCCCAGAATCTTCTGACTTTCACAGTCTCTGTTGAGAAATCTGTTGTAATTCTGATAGATCTGCCTTTATATATTACTTGACCTTTTCCCCTTACTGCTTTTAATATTCTTCTTTGTTTTGTGCCCTGGATATTTTGATTATTATGTGACAGAAGGAGCTTCTTTTCTGGTTCAGTTATTTGGAGTTTTGTAGGTTTCTTGTATATTTATGAGCATCTTATGCTTTAGGTTAGAGAAGTTTTCTTCCACAATATTGTTGAAGATATTTACTGGACCTTTAAGTGGGGAATCTTCACTTTCTTCTATACCTATTACCCTTAGGTTTGTTCTCATTGTATTCTAGATTTCCTGGATGTTTTCGTTCACCATTTTTCTGCATTTTGCATGTTTTTAACTAATCTGTCAATGTTTTCTATGGTATCTTCTGCACCCGAGATTCTCCCTTCTATCATATGTATTCTGTTAGTGATGCTTGTATCTATAACTCCTGATGGCTTATCTATGTTTTCTATCTACAAGATTGTGTCCCATTGTGATTTTTTATTGTTTTTAGTTCCATAATTTTATTATCCTAGATGGATTTGTTCAAATCTGTCACATATTTGGTTGTGTTGTCCTGTAATTCTTTTAAGGAATTTTGTGTTTCCTCTTTAAGGGCCTCTACTTGTTTACCTGTGTTGTCTTGTATTTTTTATGGGAGCTACCCATGTTCTTCCTAAAGTCCTCTATCATCATCATAAACTGTCCTTTGAAACCAAATTTTGCTGTTCCTGTGTGCTGGGGTAACCATGACTTGCTTTACTGGGAGAACTGAGTTCTATTAATGCCAAGTGGCCATGTGTTCTGTTGCTTATGTTCTTGTGCTTGCCTGTTGCCATCAGGTTATCTCTTGTGCTACCTGCCCTTGCTGTCTCTCACAGTAGCCGGTCTCTCCTGTGATCCTGGTTGTTTCAGAGCTCCTCAGACTCCAACTGTCTCTGTGATCCTATAATTCTGTCATCCTGGAATCCTGGGATCCCAGGTGTTTTAAAGCACCTTTGATCCTGAGCTTGTTAGAGCACCTGGGATTCTGGATTCCTCTGGGTGATGTGGCACATGGTGTGCAGCCAGTGCCTAGGGTCTGCTAGGGCACTGGTTAACACTGGAAGTAAATCATGTGACTGGTGGGGGTTCCTGTGTCTCTGGATCCTAGGAGACCCAGTTACTTTGGGTGTTGGGGCAGATGTTGTGGTCACCTCACTTCCTATCCTAAGTGTGTTATAGCACCTGGGAGTTGGGTTTCCTCTGTGTGTTGTGGTATTTGGTACAGAGCCAGTGCCCAAGATCTGCTCAGGGCACTGGTTCAGATTGGAAGGTTTATCTTTTCTGTTTGATAATTTTCCCTCAGGTAAGCATTTTATTGGCCTTATTTATTTTTAAATGGCATACAGTGATGTATGTGAGTTGCACCTCTGTTTAGACAGAACACGTTAATGTATATTCGTTGGATAAAATTACATAGAGCATACTTGTGGGAACTCAAATTCTGGTGCCAGGTTACTTAAAAGTCCAAAGGACAGTCAGGACCCTCTACTTGGCTGCGAATAGATGCTATTTTAATTTTAACCTCACATGGGAAAAAGAAAGAGGCATCTCTGAGAAGTTTTAAATAAGGACTTCAGCACAACACACCACAGGTCCAAGTGTGATAATGGGAACTACAGAGAGAGAGAGAGAGGGGAGGGAGAGAGATGAAAGAAGAAGAAATTCAATGCTGAGGCACCTTGAATATTACAATCTAATCTTATGCTTTGCCTTTCTATGAATTCAATTGTAATGTGTCTCTTTTTATTACATGTATTTGTTTGTGTTTATATGTATATGAGAGTGTACAAGCAGGAATATCATATGGAAGTCATAGGACAATTTGTAGGAGACAGTTCTCTCCTTCCATCATATGAGTTCCAAGTATGAAACTCAAAGGGTTAGCCTTGGTAGCAAATGTTTTCTACTACAAAATTATCTTCCTGACCCTATACAGATTAATTATAGAGGCTTTACCTCCTTTCTCAAAAGCAAACAACAGCAACAAAGAAAAAGAGGTAGATCTGTGGATAAGATTAATTAGTTGGTATATTTCTGAATAAATACCCATGTTTTTTTCTGTAGGATTTAAGAATTAAAATATGTTAAGTGTGTGCGTTAATTACTTTTAGCATGTCTCTAGACCAAAAATTAAACATACAAATAAATAACAATGATTGGTTCACTGTAGCTTGTGACATTGCTTTCCCTTCCTCTCACACAAGGCTTCTCTTGCTTACAATGTTAAATTACACACTGATGATTTGTTAGAGAATATTTATGGTTGAAATTCAATTTGGTTTTGAATAAAAGAGCTTAGATTTTATTCTCGAAGTAATGTTTTTAATTATGTCTTGTAGTTTTTGTGACTATAATTATATAATTTCTCCCTTCAAAGAATTTTCCCCCTTTCATGTCTTCCTATTTAAACTTCCTTTTTCCTTCAATTTTTGACTCTTTTTTATTAATTCTTGTTACATATATATTTATTCATGGATGTAGATAGATTATAGAGATTCAATAGATGGATAGAGGAAAGGTGAAAGATACATGAAAGGCTATAGATACATTATGGCTCATAGATCTATAGTTAGTAGACAGATAAGCCAGATAGAGATATTTCTACATTCATGAGTATGGCCTGATCAATTTGTAATATCTTACTTGTATGTGTTTTTTTTTCAGGGTTAACCATTTGTTCTTTGATAATCAATTAATGTAAGCTTCCGTATGGACTATAACTACATTTCCAGTTCTCAGAATTCTAGTTACCTGTAGTTCCTTCTTAGGACTGAGAGTTCATAGGCTGCCTGGATCAATGCCGAGTTTATTATTGTTGTGTCACTCAGCTCATGTTTAGACAGTCATGCTGTTGAGATTTTATAACGGTAGATTCTGAAATTCTGAGAAGACATAGTATCATGGCAGATTTCCAGTTCCTCTGGCACTTATAATCTTTCTGTTCCTCTTCTAAAATATTCCTAGAACATTTTTAGATGCATTTTGGAATAGTGCATTTTGATTTATTGTGGGTTTTATTATTTATTGAATAGTCTCTATTTGTTTTAAAGTGAATTATTATTACCTCATTTCTTGATCTCCTTTTAAAATTATGTTTGCTAATGTTTTAAGAGAAGTCTTTTGACTTTTCTTAGTGTCCAAAACAGCATATATATTACTATGCTGTCCAATGTGACAATCATAACCACATCTGATAATAATTTATTATACTTTCTTATTAGGAAATGTCATTGTTCTGACACTGATAGGAGGGAAAATGGAGAATATTTGAAATGTAAATAAATAAAATAAATAAAAAGAAAGACTACATTAAGCCAATAATTAAAAGAAACAAATAATATTCCCTTAAAGGAACACTCTAGTGAATGGAAACTTGAAGTATTTCCCTGGCAGGTTTGGCTCACAAAAAAATTAGAATAATAATAAAACCAGTATAAGAATAGGAGTGAAAAAGCTTGAGTCTAAGTGGATCAAGGACCTCCACATCAAACCAGACACTTAAACAGACATTTAAACTAATAGAATAAAAAATGGAGAAGAATTTCAAACACATGGGCACTGGGGAAAATTTCCTGAACAAAGCACCAATGGCTTATGCCCTAAGATGAAGAATTGACAAATGGGACCTCATAAAACTACAAAGCTTCTGTAAGGCAAAGGACACTGTGGTTAGGACAAAACAGCAACCAAAAGATTTGGAAAAGATCTTTACTAATCCTACATCCGATAGAGGGCTAATAGCCAAAATATAAAAAATAAATAAAATCAAGAAGTTAGATGCAAGAGAGCCAAATAATCCTAATAAAAATGGGGTACAAAGCTGAACGAAGAATTCTCAGCTGAAGAATATCGAGTGGCTGAGAGTCAACTAAAGAATGTTCAACATCCTTGGTCATCAGGGAAGTGCAAATGAAAACAACCCTAAGATACCAAGTCATACCAGTCAGAATGGCTAAAACTCAGGTGACAGAAGATGCCAGAGAGGATGTGGAGAATGAGGAACACTCATCCATTGTTGGTGGGATTGCAAACTGGTACAACCACTCTGAAAATCAGTCTGGAGGTTCCTCTGAAAATTAGACTTTGTACTACCTGATGACCCAGGTATACCTCTCCTGGGCATATATCCAAAAGATCTTTCAACATACAACAAAGACACATGCTCCACTATGTTCATAGCAGCCATATTTATAATAGCCAGAAGCTGGAAATAACACAGATGACCTTCAACAGAGGAATGAATACAGAAAATGTGGTACATCTACACAATGGAATATTACTCAGCTATCAAAAACAATGACTTCATGAAATTCATAAGCAAATGGATGAAACTAGAAAATATCCTGAGTGAGGTAACCCAATCACAGAAAAACACACACAGTATGCATTCACTGATAAGAGGATATTATCCCAAAAGCTCAAATTACCCAAGATTCAAACTACAGACCACATGAAGCTCAAGAAGAAGGATGACCAAAATGGGGATGCTCCCATTCCTTCTTGAAAGGGGGAACAAAAATATCCATAGGAGGGGATATGGGAGCAAAGTTTAGAGCAAATTCTGAAGGAATGGCCATTCAGAGCCTGCCCCCCGCCATATACATATATATCCACCAAAACTAGATAAGATTGATGAAGCTAAGAAGTGCACACTGACAGGAAGCAGATGCAGATGTCTCCTGAGAGCCAGCATGTCAAATACAGAGAAGAATGCTAGCAGCAAACCACTCAACTGAGATCGGGACCCTTGTTGGAGGAATTAGTGAAAGGGTTGAAAGAGCTGAAGGGGCTTGCAACCCCATAAGAACAACAATGCCAACCAACCAGAGTTTCCTGGGAACAAACCACTAACCAAAGACCATGGTCTGAACCATGACTCCTACTGCATATGTAGCAGAGAATGGCATTGTTGGGCACCAGTGAAAGGAAAAACTCTTGGTCCTGCCAAGGTTGAACCCCCAGTGCGGGGGAATGTCCGGGGGGGGGCGTTGGTAAGGTGGGTGAATATGGGGAAACACTGTTATGTGGGAGGGGGAGAGGAGGGGATAGGGGGCTTATGGACAGGAAATTGGGAAAGGAATAACATTTGAAATGTAAATCAAGTAATGTACACATTAAAAAAATAGGAGTTAAAATAGACTTAAATGATAATGGAGAGCAAACTAATGTAGCTAAGAGTGGGCAAAGTGTTGCTGCTAAAGCCTATTCAAAGAAGGAAAAAAATGAAAATTTAATTTTCTGTTAGAAGAAAAATCTGCTGTAGTTCATAAATTTCCTTTTTGTCCTTTTTATTTACTATACTCTCATGTAATACATCCCAATTATAGTTTTCCTTTCCTCTATTCTTTTTAATTTCCTCACACCTCCTTTCTCCCTCATATCCATTGCTCCTCCATTTCCCTTTGGATGAGAGAAAGCAGGCTTCCAATAAATATCAACTAAACACTGATAGCAATATATAATAACACTAGGCACGAAATCCCATCTCAAGGGAGGACCTGGCAACCCAGGAGAAGGAACGGGTTCCCAAGATCATTACAGAAGTAGGAAAACAAAATACATTCAAAATTACTGCATCAGCTAATAGCTTGTCAAAGTGGTTCATAACATAAGCAAAAAGAGTGAATTAATTTTGTATATAATTACAAACGAAAATAGTAGGATATTTCTTATTGGTATAGATGGACAAGAATGAAGACAACTTTTCTCTCAGAATGACATGTTAATTGGTCAGCCATTAAATGAGATAGACAAGACTACACATAGTAAATACCAGTCTTCCTGCAGAAGGAAAAAGAAAATTAGGTTGAATAAATTAATGTTTTAATTATATTATATAAATATCAAATTTTTGAGAGTAAATGTGATCACTATAATAAAACACAGAAAACAATGCCTTCTAAATAGAATCTGAGACAACCCTCTGCATTCAGAACCAAGATTTAAAGAAGAATCTGTCTGGAAGAGCTGAGAGGACACAATGGTGTTGAGGGGTTGAACAAGATTTGTGGAAACCAGGAGAACAGTAAGGATGAAAGGACTGTAGACTCTGGAAGGGATAAGTAATCTTTAATATAAATATATAAATATGTTAGTAAAGATACGGAGAGGGGATGGTTATTATAAAACTTGAAATATTCATTATATATGGAAGTATATTTTTTTAGTTCAAAGCACTAACATGGGACAAAATAGAGGAAAGAGTTGGTGCACTGAGAAAGTCAGATGTGAGAAGTAGACTTTTGCAGATTAAAGAATTTACTAGTATCTAGGTGGTACTAATGTCTTAGATCCTAATAGTAATCCAGAGACTACTACTATCTGAAAACTTGAGAGTTTGATCAGCAGGCAGCAGATGTCTGCAACAGTATTCTGAAGTCAGGACCTTTTAGTGAGGCTACAGCATCCAGAAATACATAAATACATTTATCTTCAATACAAAGTGATTGTGAGTATTAAATGTGTGGTATATTTAAAATTACACAAAATAGAGTGTTCAGCAGAATGAAAACTTTTGTTTTGAATATTTTCCATTTGCTACTCCTTTTGGTTTTGGTTTGTTTTGTTTTAACGGCTTTCATCATTTAGTTGTTGGTTTGCCTGCAGTGTAAATTGTCTAGGACTGTTATGCCCTCTGCAACTGCATACTTAATAGCTTGACCTTGGTCTCAGGCTACATTGTGAGCTGCCTATGTTGTTTCTCTGCTGCCCTCCTACCCCCTATGCAGAAGTTAAAGACACATTTGATAGGTCTCCATATGTATGTCTTTTGCAAAGCTTCATGGTGTGACGTCCATTGCTCTTAATAGGTTTACTTCCCAGGGTAGTTCTACTTTTTTTCTACTTCAAATACATTGACCCCCTAATCTTTGGAGCATGGAGAGCAAAAGATAATATACCAGCTATAAATATATTCAGACAAACCAGGCTACGTATTTTCAGAGAAAACCTGCTGTTCTCTTCCTACCACCTCTATTAGGAAGACAAAAATGTGATTTAGGTCATTCTTCATTCACAACTAAATCAGAAAGATTAAAAGTATTTCAAAGAAACATTAGGGGGTTATTTTAAAATCCCAATGTTAAAAATCTCAAATGGATTTGAAGTCTTTTTAAGCATTTGAGCCTAATTTTTAAGACCAAACTAACCTATACAAATTTCATCAGCTTAAATTCACTGAAAAATGTTCTTAATTTTATTAAGCTATATCATAATAGCTATGGTTCACCTCACAAGGATCAAAGAGATAATGCTTACTGAATCATAGTGAATAATCTTAACTATTTTATTCAATGCAATACTGTTTTTTTGTTCAGAAAGTTTTGAAATGAAACTAGTTTTTGAACACATTTTAAAATGTTCAAAGTCACAAGGTGTATCATTAGAAAATATTTTCTTTATATATGCCCTACCTGGCCACTTTCACCATGTCCTATTTTATACTAGCATTAAACAACAACCTTTTATTTTGCACTTGTATGTTATTGGTATTGTTCTGTTATTTAGCAGACATGAGACAAGAAAAAGCTCCCTTGACATCAATTTACGATAATATTTATGCTTAAGCCATACCTTTGACTGTTGTTTCATCTAACACATCAACAAGGATCTCCTCCTTACAACATATAGGATTCCTGTGATAGAGACCATAGCTCATCGACCACTCTATCCTAATCTTCATTATAATCCTAAGTATTTTATCCTCCCTATTCTCCTTTCCCATGCATCCTGGTCCAGCGGTTACCCTTCCTTTTTAACTCTCTGTTGTTTCCTCCAATAAGTCATCTGTATTTCTAATCACATTTTGATGTCTGCCTCAAAGGATAGGTGATCTTAAACTTGAGGGTCTAAAAACAGCCAAAAATTGAAACAATAATCAGTAATTTACTTCCGGATTGCGTTCCATCCAAAAACTGAGTGAGACTATCATTAAATGTTCTTAATGGTACTTGTACACATATTAATATTTGGTACAATATTAATCCCACTGTTAAAACGTTGGCAGGTATGAAACAATGAAATGGACACAGATAATTTGAAAAACAGAGATGGGAATACCCACTGTGAATTCAGGTGACACATTTATTACAAAGTTTCTTTGGCATTGAGAAGCTAGAGAATGAAAGAAAACAATAAGAAACTCATAATTGCTAAGCATATTGTCAATTGGACAAATTGGCATCTTACACAGATGTAGGGAGCTGCGACGTGCTGCGCCTCAAAGATGGCCCTGGTTTCCACCTTCCACTCTCCCAATGGTGAGCGCTCCTTGTAGTAAACAAGTCCTTATTTGGCTATGCCTGCCTGGCCTGCTAGCTTTAGTGACAGCCTATCTGCAAGATCCACGTGGCTTGCTAGGATTGGCCAGCGCTAGCTATTTAAGTGTGCTGCTGCGGGGGCTCCCTGGGGTCAGAAGATTGTATCAAGGTTCCTGAGTAAACTCCTTGAAGAAGATTTCCTATGGTCGTGTCTTCCTTGCTGGTCGAGGTTGGGCACGACACACAGATGCTTTGATACACACTGTAATGAGTAGCCATTTCTTTAAGTATAGAAAGACCAAAAGGAATTATTGTCAATCATAGCTAATGAGTTAGAGATCAGGTTTTTATTGTGAACCCCGACACACTGAAATGTGATATGCGGTTATTTTGAAGAATTCCCTGATCACACTGTTCTGAAACCCATAAACTATGAGAGGTTGCAGAGTTGACACAGCCAGTCTCATTAGAAGATTATACTTGTAGTTGGCAGACAGATTTTTTTTACCAAAAGGAAAGTTTAGCCTATTCTGAACCTTTTCTCAATCTTCTTTTAATTTCCTGTCCAACAATTAGGATTAACTCACAGCATACAAAGCCAAATGATTTTTGGATATTTGAATGTTTAGAAATTGAAAACTACCTGAAGAAATCATCAAGAATTGCTTGCAAAGAGAGGTTTTGTTAAAACAGCACAGATTTATCTTTGAAAATTGAATTAAATGATTCATTACCAAGAAAGCTACTGAAATGCAAGGTCTCTGGGTGATGAATCTAATATATTTCCTTGTTGATGTTTAGAGGTAAGCAAGACATGACTGTGAATATTTAGCACAATGGTTAAACTTGACTCTGAAAACTAATTTTAAAGATAGGTGAAGTGCTTCAGAGCAAGGAGGCAGAATTAACATGATGTTTTATCTGGAAATAAATATCAGAGGGGATAATTATGTAGGATGTAGTACAGACAACTTATGGGGATTCAATTTAGAGCAAGACTTGATCGAAGCAACCATTCAATTGTGTTTCTTCTCCCTAGAGCAGAGTTGAGAGTAGCAATCCCAGAACCCCAGACTAGCATATAGTAATATCCCTGAAAAAAAGTATACCCCAAAGTAATGGCATTTCTAAGCTATAAGAAGCCAATTTGCATATTGTCTAGTGAATTTGAAATGGAAGTTGAGGACACTTGTCTCTCATAATATTGGGCAGTTAATACTGAGAATATGGAATCTCTGTTCATAAAACTTACACAAATGTTATTTACCATGTAAAGTACAAAAGAAGATAAGATCAATATGCATGATGGACAAGTTTGTCATTCTCATAAGAAGTCATATTTTCTGGCTTATTTTAGAGACCAGGGAATAATTGATTATTCCTCAATCTTATGCCAAAAGAGTTCTTTGTAAGACATAATCTCAAAACATTGTAAATGTAAATGTATGTTGTTATCATTGTTTATGACATACACCAACTCCCCCTCTTTGTTTAGGCAGAGGGCTGCTGGTAAATACCATGATGACAGTGACTGCATTTTCTCCATGACTTTTTAAAGGCCAGCAACGTAAAGCATCACCAATTTCAGAGAGTTAGCAATGACTACAATTGCTTACATGGGAAGTTTATGTTACACATTATCTATGTTTGACTAAGCCCATTTTCTTCAGGCCTGGGCAGTCTCTCAAAAACATATATGTAAGCAGAGGAACTCTGCAGGATATAACACTCACCCTAACTAGAAACAAGGGCAGATGTTGGCAGACTCATTCACGATTAATCACAAGCAAGAATTCAGCCAAAGTTAACTCTGGATGTGCTCCCCATATTTCAGAATACTTAAATAAGAAAATCAGAAGAAATTACTATAAAATAAAGCAGAGTGAAGCTACTATTTGGAACACAGCATACAAAGAAGCTTTGTGTGTTCTGGGGACAGTTCTGTTGATGAGATGGATTATGGCCACATTTGCCACCATAAAAGTATGATTTTATGTGGGAATTTCATTCTCAAAAACAAAACAAAGCACACAAAAATTACCACGAAATATGTTCTTTTAGTTGATAAACATAACCTAATTCTAATCTCTTTTCTTCATGTCAGGTTTAAAAATTAATCATTCACTCTCATGATAATTGATGCTAATTGATATGGCTAGGTATGGGTCAATGACCTTACACACATTCTCTTATTTCTTATTCACAAGGTCTCCATGGGATTGTTGTTGTCCCAATTACTGACAGGAAACTGGAACTGTAGGAATAGACAAAAGTTAAGTAAGCTGCCCAAAGTAATACAAAAAGTAAACTGGATATTTAAGGTTTCAAAATAAATGATCCCAATGATCACGTTCTTCTTCTTTTTCTTAAATAGTATTCTTTTATTTATTTTTTTAGGGTGGTAGGTAAATGCCACTATTTTCCCATGCCAACATTTTCTTGTGACACAGAATAATACAGAATAAGAACAGAAAAAGAACTATACAATCTCAAACATAACTTTCCTAATATGCATTAATTGTTAAGTCAAAATTGGTATGTGGAGAGGAAATTCGTCTCCAGAACCATCTTTTTAGATGAACATTCTTCACTAACCAAGCATGAGAAGAGTTCTGGGTAAATCCATAATCATACATAGAACATGAGGTAAGAGGTAAACTCTGAAGAAAACCAATTGTTATTCTTGTTTTCTAGAAGTAATAACTCCCATCATGTAATTGCCATTTCTGCTAACTCATGGTATACCTAGTAATAAAATTCAATAATGGCTTCACTTATCTAAACACCACACACACACACACACACACACACACACACACACACACACACACACACACACACACCCCACATACTTTATATATATATATAGTTAAAAGGCTTGGGGTTAAGAGTGTTTTCTGCAATCCATAGACTGACAGAAAAGGAATTTTAGGCACAATAAATGTCCCTTCAAATAGATGGTCAAGTTAGTTCAATTGAATCCCAAAGCAATATAGTTTGTAAATATAAACCTTTATTGCCTCTTAGAGTTTGGGAGTGAGTCCCATGACTATTAATTGCTATCATATACATTTCTGTGTTCTCACATTCTCAGTTTTACAGTAAGCACGGCGAGGAATTACTAGATCCTGTGTTCATTCTCATGGCTTGCTTTCATTTATAACAACGCACCCTCTAATTTAGCATATTATCACCTATTTACCAAATAATTCTTCTGATTTCCATTGAATACTATGGTTTTATTTCTTAAATATATCAATATCTGGACTCATAGCATATACACATTCATGCAATGAATAATATTTTAATTCCCCCAAGAAGAGTAGATCATAATTCAAATTATCATAAAATGAACAGAATTATTTGTTAACAGTTTTGTCTTAGAGCTATATAATATCTCTTCTATGTGTCATAAGAAACTCCAAGGATTTTTGGACTGCTCATAAATCTTCTGGAACATTAAATATTTCATTAAAAAAGTATTATCCTGTTGGATAGAGTACAATGAATGCTTCTTGTATAATCTAGAGCTCAGCATGGAAACAGTTGTTCAGAAAATAGGAACTAAGATCCTTTAAAGTTCAAGACATTGAGGGACTCTACCAGAGACCTGGGAGGTAAGAGACTCTCAGGATTCAAAGGAAAGGACCCTAGATAAAATACCAACAGTGGGGAGAGCTAATTTATAGAGCCTACCTCCAACAGAAAGACAGGTTATTGAGAGGAAGAATGGGATTGATATCCCAGAGTGAAGAAATCTGAACCAGAATTGTTCCGGTCTAAAAGAACTGCAGGAACAAAAATGGAGAAGAGAGTTAGGAAAACGAGGTCCAGTGAAGAACTCAAATTGGGATCTAGATCTAGAGGACGATCCAAGGCCTGACACTATTACTAATTACTATTACTGGTGTGCTTACAGATAGGAGTCTAGCATGGCTGCCTTCCTAGAGGACCAAGGAACAGCTAAAAGAAACGTATGCAGATACATACACCCAACCAATGAACTGGGTTCCAATGAAGTCTGGAATCCCTCTCGTTGAATTCTGGAAAAACTGAAAGAAGTTGAGGAGGATGATCCCATAGGAAGAACAGCAGTCTCAACTAACCAGGACCCCTCAGATCTCTCAGACTCTGAGCTACCAACCAGGCTGCCTACACTAGCTGGTCCAAGGCCCCTGACCCATACACAGGCCTGATATGGCCTCAGGGAGAGAAGAGGCCCCAGGATGTGGGGAGGTTTGGCAGGGTTGGGTGGGCTGGGAGGTGGGAACATCTTCTTGGAGACGGGTAAGGAGGAATGGGATGAGGAACTATGGAAGGGCTGGTAAAGTAATGACTGGACTATAAAAAACATAAAAGCAACAAGGCAGAAGAGAGAGAGGGAGAGAGAGAGGAAGAAGGAGAGGGAAATAGAATAGGAGAGGGAGAGTGAGAGAATAAAGTTAAGACCATTCCTTTTGCATTGAAATGTCTCCCTATTAATAAACACATGCTTGCTGGCATGTGTTCAACATATTCTTGCATAGGGTTCTTATGGTTTTGAACTTTAAGTATTCGGACTAATAAAACTGTCTGACAATCAATTTTACAAGGAAAATATCAGTGGTTCACAGAAACAAATATTTTCTTCAGGAAAAAAAAGGTGTATGTTTGTGCACTGCCCAGAGTCATAAGTGTACTAGCTCCACGTGAGAGCACCACCAGTTCTCCCAAAGATAGAGTCAGGAAACTCAAAGTTCTTGACATATAAACAAAATCATTAAATTAAAATTGCATCATTTCAGTCTACCTGGATTTCTATATGTTCTCTGTTGAATGTGGGCTATTTTTGAACCATGAGTAATTGTATCCTCTGTAAATGATCCTGGAATCTCTATTCTTTTGATGGCCTCCTTGGAATCATGATGAGTTCAAGATATAGAATAAAAATAGGAAACAAAACCTGAGAACGTTCCAGACACTTTTCAGGTTTGGATGAACAGGAAGGGTTCCTATCAGAATCACAGTTTTAAAAGAGAAATCATGAGAATTTGGGGTAACATGAACTACGTTGTGTTTAAGATAATTCCCTAAAACAATGGAACCTGTTTAATGTTAGTCAACCTCCAATGGCATGGGACTTGTCCCAGAGTACTTTATATTCCCAATACTTTTTTTTTTGGACAAAACCATTTTTTGCCTGTCCTTTTCAGTGTTCTATTACTGTGAAGAGACAATATGACCCCAGAAACTCTAATACATTAAAACATTTATTTGGGGTTTACTTATAGTTTCAGAGGTTTAGTCCATTTTCCTCATGGTGGGAAACATGGCAACACATACACTGTCATGGTTCCTGAAATTCCTACATCTGAATCAGAAGGCATCAGGAAAACTGAGAGAGAGCCACTGGGCCTGATTTGTGTTTCTGAAACCTCAAAAAGATCACCCCCAGTGTCACCCTTCCTCCTACCAGTCCACATCTACTTCACCAAAGGCATTCCTCCTTATTCCTCTCTAATAGTACCACTCAGTGAAGACTAAGCATTCAAATATATAAATCTGTGAGGGATATGCTAATTTAATCAGCACACTATTGCAGGAGATATCAATTGCAGTTAGCTTCTTGGTAATTGTTGTAACTTGGTGTCCATCTCTCTTTTCCAGTGCCTGAAATTTGTCTGCTTTGAACCAGAACAAGTTTTGCACATGCTGTTGTAGAATATCTGGTAGCAAATGTTCTCCGTCATGTAAATGTGGCAGAATGGGTCCCATTAATTTTATAATTCATCAGTGTTTGAGGATGAAGAACTAAAAATAGTATTTGTAGTAAAATATTCTCTTAGTGATTTCGCTGTTGCTCACACACTTCTGTATAGGAAGGAGAAATATTAATTTTTACTGATTTATTATTTTAATAATTTTTATTATTTACTTTTTATGTATATCCAAAATATTAACCTCCCTCCCCATGTTCTTCACCCACTCCATCCCCTTCACCTTTTAGAGGGAGCTCCCCTTTCACCTACGCAGAGAGCACCCACCTTCTCTGGGGCATCTGGTTTTTACAAGATTAGCCACATCCTTTCCTACTGAGTCTTGCCAGGGGCTTCCTTCTAGCCAATGTATGCTCTTTGGTTGGCGGTTTAGTCTCTGAGAGCTTCCAGAGATCTGGACTACTTGACACTGTTGGTCTTCCTATAGAATTGCCATCCCCTTAAGCTCCTTCAGTCCTTCCCTTAACTCGTCATAGGGATTTTGACCACAGTCCAATGATTGAATGTGTCTGCATCTGTTTCAGTCACTTTTTGGTAGAGCCTTTAAGAGGTCAGTCATACGAGGCTCCTGTTTGCAAGCACAACATAATAGTGTCAGAGTTTTGATGATGCCTGTTCGAAAGAAAATGTGTTTTTTCAAGAAAATAATTTTTTAGTATAGAAAATGTGGTGTGGCATACACTCTCTATCACTTCCTTTACTTAAATGAAGCACACATGGAACAATTACAATATTCGATGCAAATGGAGACTGTGGACTGTTTCACCTTAAAGCCTCTGATAGCCAAAACTGAGTCATTCATCAGGGAACTAAAATCATGAGAATGGTTACATTATATTTTTCCATGTTGATTGACTCTCAGCATGAATCGGCCTATAAGGATCTAAGTTAGTTATGAGTCTTTGAGATCTCTAGAAGACTTAAAAGAGACAAAAGTATACCTTTATTGGAAAGACTTATGTAATCCATTTCATAGATGTTTAAAATTCTATGGTGGCTAATTAATGTTTGTTTCTTCATTAATGTGAGCAATCATCAATCATCTTGATCTCTATTAAATATTAGTCTTCTATACTTTTTTGAAAATTTGTATTATTAAAAGAAAAACATTTAAAATTCTTAAAAGATATTTTAAAATTTAGAAATTAATGGGACAATCATTTTATATAGTTATATGGAAATAATTTTGCTTATTTATTATTTGAATGAGTAAAAAGTAAAAAGATATAATTCTCTCATGCTTTTCTGCTACACTCCTATCATATTCTAAATAAGTTTGCAATGGTTACTGTAAAGGCTATATTGTATACAATACCTATTAAATAGAATAAAACAGACAGCTGATTATGGGTGCAAAACCTAAATGAGAAAAAAAAACCTAAATGAGAATAAAAAATAACAATGAAACCAGTATAAAAACAGGACAGTGGAACTCAATAAGGCATAGGTGACACACACACAAAAAGTATTCAGGAAGACATACAGCAGGAAAATTAAATAATTTCTTTAAATTTGAAGCTTATTAGATAAGCTGTCATCGCAAAATGATCTATAGTAATGCTAGGGTTTTGCAAACCCATGCTTTATGGAAATGACAGAGCATCTGGTAGACTTGCCCTGACATGAATTAAAATTGAATTTTTATGGTAATATTTACCAGTATGCCTCTCACAGAACTTCTCATTTTCATGGCAAATTATCTAATGTGTACTTCTTTTCTTTTACTTAATTGTTTTTTTTTTACTTATTCACCTTATATCTTGCACACTGCCCCTCTCCTGGTCACCCCTAACATAATCCTTTTCCCACACCTCCCCTCCTCCTTTGAGTTTCTGGGTGTTCCTCTGGGTATCCTCTACCTTTGCACATCAAGTCTCAGAAAGCTAGGCACTTCCACTCCCACTGAGGCTAGACAGGGAATGTCTTAAGAGGGAAATTCTATTTAAACTGTAAGACAACCTTTTAACATATGTCTCATCTTAATGAAAGTCAGAATATAAGGTATTTTCAATGTCATATAGAATACCAACAATGGAGTAAGTTTTCAGAGGAAACCACAAAATCAGGTAATTCACTAGAATCCAGGATCAAGTAATTTTATTGAAAATATGCTGGACAAAGGCAGATGAATTGGTTCAGAATACAGATATACTAATCTTCAATCTGACGAGTGGATTTTGACATCCTAGAATCTGCAAAGGTGTAGGAGCCAACTGATTTTGGACGTGGCCATGAGATGATCTCCAAATTCACTTATGGGACACACACACACACACACACACACACACACACACACACACGAGCATGCATGTGCACACACACTTGATATGTAACAATTAAAATGAAAGATTCTGAACATGAAAGTATTAATAAAGTGCCATTGTAAAGCAGGAATAGAAACTCAGGAGTCTGGAAGATAGCATTTTCTTAAAGGGAAAAGTGCATGTATAATGTTAACTTTGAGCCAAATACTTTATTAGGTCATTTAAAGTAAACTATGCAGCATCTGGGAGCTGAAGAATTTTTATTTCTTGCCAATATCTTATGCTATTGGAGTGTAGAGGAACCCTGGAAACTGTGTTTTGGTATGACAGAACTATGCTTCCAGAATGAGAAATACACTTTCAATCAGAGCAGATGCTAAAATGATACTAAATTATATATATATATATATATATATATATATATATATATATATATATATATATGTATACACACACATTATAGGTGGTATAAGTGAGTGGACAAATATAAGTATATATTTAGATATTTAGATATATTAACTATTGAAAAAATTAACAGACTAGGGATGTTTATATTTTCGTTTTTTTTATTTCTTTGGTATGTGAGTAGGCATGAGTGAGTTGCTTCCTATTTTAAGATATTATATAGGGGTTGGGGATTTAGCTCAGTAGTAGAGCGCTTGCCTAGGAAGCGCAAGGCCCTGGGTTCGGTCCCCAGCTCCGAAAAAAAGAACCAAAAAAAAAAAGATATTATATAAAGTGCCATTTTATGCAAGGTGAATTGCCATTCTGAAAAATATGTTTATAAGTTAGTTTTACCATAGTAAATCACTTGCAATAATTTTAAAATCAAGTTTTATGGCAATTATTAAAACAAATCAGTTTTGGTTTTAATTTCAAAGATTGCAGTGTTCCATAATTTGACAAAGAATAAACAGAAAAAAATCAAAATATGTGCTTGATATACAAGCCAAATATTATGTAGAGTTTGGGGAGCCCTTCAAAAAAGGATGTGGAAGGAGTATAAGAGCTAAAGAGGCTGAGGACATCAGGAGATTGACAGTACAAAGAATCAGCTAATCAGAGCTCAAAAGGACTCACAGAGACTAAAGAGAGTTACTGAATCTTTATAGGTATGACCTAAGTCCTCTGCATATATGTTTTGATTATGTAGCTTGGTATTCTTAAGCAAATCCTTGTTGATGGGATTGAAAACTTGTACAACCACTCTGGAAATCAGTCATTTCCAGAAAACTGGACATTCCACTACCTGAGGACCCAGCTATTCCTCTCCTGGGCATATACCCAAAAGGTGCTCCAATATACAACCAAGACACATGCTCCAATGTGTTCATAGCAGCCTTATTTATAATAGCCAGAAGCTGAAAATAACACAGATGTCCTACAACAGAGGAATGGATACAGAAAATGTGGTGCATCTACAGAATGGAGTACTATTCAGCTACCAAAAACAATGACTTCATTAAATTCATAGGTAAATGGATGGAACTAGAAAATATCCTGAGTGAAGTAAACCAATCACAGAAAAACATACATGGTATGCTCTCACTGATAAGTGGATATTAGCTCAAAAACTCGAATTACCCAAGATACAATCCACAGACCACATGAAGCTCAAAAAGCTGACCAAATTCCTTCTTAAAAGGGGAATGAAAATATTCATAGGACAGGATATGGAGGCAAAGTTTGGAACAGAGAATGAAGGAATGGCCATTTAGAGATTGCCCAAAATGTGCCAACATATAAACAGCCACCAAAACTAGATAAGATTGATGAAGCTAAGAAGTGTATGCTGACAGGAACCAGATACAGATGTCTCCTAAGAGACACAGCCAGAGCATTTCAAATACAGAGGCAAATGCTAGCAGGAAACCATTGAACTGAGAACAGGACCCCCTTTGGAGGAATTAGAGAAAGGATTGGAAGAGAAAGGACTGAAAGAGCTTGGAGGGGCTTTAGACCCCATATGAACAACAATGCCAACCAATCAGAGCTTCCAGGGATTAAGCCACTACCTAAAGACTATACATGGACTGACCCTGGGCTCTGACCTCATAGGTAGCAATGAATATCCTATGGTCCCGTTAAGACTGAACCCCCAGTGAACGTGAATTTTGGGGGGAGGAGGGTAATGTGGGATGGTTGGGGAAGGGAACACTCATACAGAAAGGAAGGGGGAGGGTTTAGGGGCACATTGACCTGGAAACCAGGAAAGAGAATAGAAATCAAAATGTAAATAAGAAATACCCAAGTTAAAAAAGATGAAAAAAAAAAAAAGAAAAGAAAGACCTGAAGGAGCTTGCAACCCCATAAGAACAACAATGCCAACCAACCAGAGCTCCCATGGACTAAACCACTACCCAAAAGATTATATATGGACCAACCCATTGCTCCAGCTCCATATGTAGCAGAGGATCTCTTTGTTGGGCACAAAAGGAAGGAGAAGCCCTTGGTCCTGCCAAGGTTGAACCCCCCATTGTAAGGGAAATGTTGGGAGGGGGAAGGGAGTTAGATGGGGAGGGGAACACCCTTATCAAAGAAGGGGAGGGTGAGGGGATAGGGGGCTTATGGACAGGAAACTGGGTGAAGGGGAATGATATTTGATATTTAAATAAAGAAATATCTAATTTTAAAAAGAGATTGAGAGAGAGAGAGAGAGAGAGAGAGAGAGAGAGAGAGAGAGAGAGAGAGAGAGAATCCTAACAGTAGGAATGTGGAGATATTTCTGACTCTTGCCTGCTCTTGGGACCCTATTGGGTTACCTTATCTATCTTGGCATGAGGGTGTATGCATCTTTATTATAACTTGTTATACAATGTTTGGTTGATGTCCTTCAGAAGCGTTCCTGTCTGAAGGGAATTGGAGAAGAGGATCTGGGGAAGAGGGAAAGTATGTGAAAGCGGTGCTTGGAAAAGTGTGTGGAGGGCAAACTGCTGTAGGAATGTAAAGCATAAGAGAAGAATAAATTTTAATCAGAAACAGAAATAATTACAAAAGTATTCATTAACAAAAATTACAGGCAAAATATATTAAATTCAAGATGAAATCTTTTCTGGAAGGCCTCTGTACAGCTTATCAATACTGTAATATCCTGAGAATGTAACTACTTACCTAATTAATACAGAACTAGACATTTAAAATTGTGCTTCATTTGTCCAAATTTCTATTTCATACTTTTTATATATAGAATGTATGTAAATTTGGAAACTAAATTCATATATAAGATGAATTAAATAATTAAATTTAGGTTTTCAAAATATATTTAATTCAATTTTTGTTTACCCAATAAACTGGTAACCTAAATGATGTAGAAAAACCCTGTAGAATTTTTGAATTTTGTTGAATAATTCAACACTATTCCTACAATTTTTTTATCATTTTGTCTGTGATTGAGTTCTATAACCACTTCTATAAATTAGCAATATGCAGAAAATTATGTGAAATATGTATGTTCCAAAATCCTTAGAGAAAAATATTAGAACTTAAAAAATCCAATTGATTATTTCAGGATTGTTAAATTAAGTTATAATATATATTGTTGGCCTTCAATCTGTCAATCAGAAGAGACATGCCCTAAAATAATGGAAAAAAGTAGCATCAAATTAGATTGTCAGGAATCACTTTACCTAAGGTAAAATCTCAGGAGAATCAATAGTGGATTCACTTATATGGGCCTTAAATTTTTTTATTTCTGTTTAAATGTTAAGAGTCATACCAATACTGAAAATGAAGTTTCACATTTTATTGAAAATATTTACCTATATGTAAGAGTTGAAATCATAGGAAATTAAGATTTTTTAAGATCATTGATCTTCCTTTAACATAAATATTATTATTTATCCACAGTTTCTAAGATATGGCAAGATTTTTAACTATAAAGGAAATGGACTACCATTTTTTCTTCTTAAACATTCTCAATATTAAAGTGAAACTGAAAATGTCCATTTTATTGAATTTGAATTGATAATTTTTATTTAAATGGTCATTTCTTAATCCTTTGATAAAATGGTGATACATCCCCAGTTTTATATTTTCTAAGTCATCAGTTTTACTTCAAACTGTCTAATAATATGTATAGTATACTTAAATGAATATATGTATGCAACTGTTGACAAGCATGCTGTTTTTTGTATGTTTTGGCACAAAGAAAATTATAATATAAAAAATTTGGGGGCAGAGGAAGGGAATAAAAAACATCTTAGTGTATTACCTATAGGTGTTATCATATGAAAATACCTTATGATTTAATTTTAAGTAAGTTAAAAGAATCAGTATAAAATTGCTAATTTTTAAATGAAATAGGAATAGGGTCACTTTCTCAATTATCAAAATGAGAATTTAAAACTCACAAGATGTAAATGAATGCTTTAACACAGGTTTCCAATGCCCTGCACTACATGGCCAACACACATCAATCTCAATCGCATTGTGTGTGTGTGTGTGTGTGTGTGTGTGTGTGTGTGTGTGTGTGTGTGTGATTAAGGTTCTTTGATTATTGAACTTACAGGTCTTTTTCATTATGTTTCCAATTTTGTGTTTTGATAGAATTCCTTTGCAAGCAAAACTATGTGTCTCAGCATCTCTGTGTGTTAATTGTGCTTTTTCTTTGACTGTTCTTCTTATAATTGTTTTTGTCCTACTCTGGTTATGTGTTTGTTTTTATCACATCATATTTTTAGATGCCACTTTTCTTGTGAGAAATAGAAGGGATGTGTGGGGTTTTTTTTTGTTTGTTTGTTTGTTTTTAGCTGTTTATTTATAATACAAATGATGCCCACTATCCCAGTTCGAACTCCAAGTGTTCTTTGTCGCATCCATCCTTCATCCCCTTTGCCTGAGACAGTACTCCTATCACATCTTACCACCTCCCGCCACGCCCCATATTCCCCTAGCCCTAGGGTATCAAGTCTCTATAGGTTTAGGCATATCTTCTCCCATTAAAGCCAAATAAGGCAGTCCCTTACTACATATGGGCCAAGGGCCATGGACCAACCCATGCATGTTCTTTAGTCGGTGATGTAATTTCAGGGAGCTACCAGGTGTATGGGTTAATTGATTCTGTTGGTCTTCCTATGTGATTGCCATCTCATTCACTGACTTCAAACATTCCCATAACTATTCCATAGGGGTCCCTGAACTCAGTCCAATGGTTGGCTGTAAGTATCTTCATCTATCACAGTGAGCTACTGTTAGAGCCTCTCAGAGGTGAGCCATGCTAGGATACTATCTGAAAGCACAGCATGGATCATTAAGCGTGTCAGGTTTTACAACCAACAGATTGGGAAAAGATCTTTACCAATCCTACAAATGATAGAGGGCATATATCTGAAATATACAAAGAACTCACAAAGTTAGACTGTGGGGAGACAAATAACCCTATTGAAAAATTGGGGTTCAGAGCTAAACAAAGAATTCACAACTGAGGAATGTCGAATGGCTGAGAAGCACCTAAAGAAATATTCAACATCTTTAGTCATAAGGGAAATGCAAATCAAAACAACCTTGAGATTCCACCTCACACCAGCCAGAATGGCTAAGAATAAAAATTCTGGCAACAGCAGATGCTGGAAAGGATGTAGAGAAAAAGGAATACTCCTCCATTGTTGGTAGGATTGCAAATTGGTACAACAATTCTGGAAATCAGTCTGGAGGTTCCTCAGAAAATAGAACATTGCACTACCTGAGGACCCAGCTATACCTCTCTTGGGCATATACCCAAAAGATGCTCCAACATATAACAAAGACACATGCTCCACTATGTTCATAGAAGCCTTATTTATAATAGCCAGAAGCTGGAAAGAACCCAGTTGCCCTTCAACAGAGGAATGAATACAGAAAATGTGGTACATCTACACAATGGAATACTACTCCACTATCAAAAACAATGACTTTATGAAATTCATAGGCAAATGGATGGAACTGGTAAATATCATCCTGAGTGAGGTAATCCAATCACAGAAAAACACACATGGTATGCACTCATTGATAAGTGGATTTTAGCCCAAATGCTTGAATTACCCTAGATACACAGAACACATGAAGCTCAAGAGGGATGACCACATTGCAAATTCTTCACTCCTTCTTTAAAGGGGAGCAAGAATACCCTCGGGAGGGGATAGGGAGGAAAAGTTTAGAACAGAGGCTGAAGGAGTACCCATTCTGAGCCTACCCCACATGTGGCCCATACATATACAGCCACCAAACCAGATAAGATGGATGAAGCAAAGAAGTGCAGGCTGATAGGAACCAGATGTAGATCTCTCCTGAGAGACACACCCAGAATACAGGAAATACATACGCGAATGCCAGCAGCAAACCACTGAACTGAGAATGGGACCCCTGTTGAAGGAATCAGAGAAAGGACTGAAAGAGCTGAAGGGGCTTGAGACCTCATATGAACAACAATTCCAATCAACCAGAGCTTCAAAGGACTAAGCCACTACCCAAAGACTATACGTGGACTGACCCTGGGCTCCAACTGCATAGGTAGCAATGAATAGTAAAGGCACCAGTGGAAGGGGAAGCCCTTGGTCCTGCCAAGGATGGACCCCCCGTGAACGGGATTCTTGGGGGTAGGGAGGTAATGGGTAGAGGATGAGGAGGGAAACACCCATATAGAAGGGAAGCGGGAGGATTTAGGGGGATGTTGGACTGGAAACCGGGAAAGGGAATAACATTTGAAATGTAAATAAGAAATACCCAATTTAATAAAGATGAAAAAAAGAGTGTCAGGGTTTGATGCCTGCCTATTGGATGGCTTTTCCTTATGTCTCTGTTCCATTTTTGTCCTTGCATTTATTTTATACAGGAACAAATCTGGGTGAAAAATTTGAAGGAAGTTTGGTGGCCCCATACCTTCACTGAGGGAGGAGGGATTTCTATCTACTGGAAATGTTCTCTGCATATTCTGTCTCCAGAGTGTTGTGCATTTGGGCTAAGTTTATCCCCCTTGAGCCCTTTGTCCTCCCATACCCAAGGTCTCTGGGATTTACTAAGGAGTCCCCCAACCTCCTCCCCCTCAGCTGCAAATTTCTATTCCTTCTCCTGACTCTTTGGGCTTTTCTTCTGTATCCTCATACCTGATCCAGTCTCACTTTTCCATTCTCACACCCTTTTCCCACTCTGTGGCACCCTCCCTCTGCTTCCCATGATTTTTCCCCCTTCTTATTTATTATTGTATATTTTATTTATTTCCATTTCATATGTTATCCCCTTTCACTGTTCCCCTCCAGAAACCCCATCACACCATCCCTCCCTCTTGCCTCTTCCATAAGGGTGGTCTCTGACTCGCACACCCATTCCTGCCTCCCCACCCTGGCACTCCCATACACTTGGGCATTGAGCCTTCAAAGGACTCAGGGCCTATCCTCCCATTGATGCCCCAGGAGACCATCCTCTGCTACTTATGCAGCTAGAGCCATGGGTTGCTCCATTTGTACTCTTTGATTGGTGGTTTAGTCACTGAGAGCTCTGGGAAGTCTAGTTGGTTGATATTGTTGTTCTTCCTATGGGTTGAAAATGCTTTTGGCTCCTTCAATTTTTTCCTCTAACTCTTCAGTTGAGGACCCAATGCTCAGCTCAGTGGTTGACTGCGAGCTCCCACCTCTGTATTTGTCAAGCTCTAGCAGAGCCTCTCAGAAGACTGTTATATTAGGCTCCTGTCAGCAAGCACTTTTTGGCATTTATAATACTGTATGAGTTTAGTGTCTGTATATTGGATGGATCCCCAGGTAGGTCATTCTGTGCATGGCCTTCAGCCTCCTTTCCATACTTTGTCTCTGTATTTTCTCCCTTGAGTATTTGTTCCCCCTTCTAAGAGGTACTGAAGCATCCACACTTTGATCTTTCTTCTTTTTGAGCTTCATATAGTCTGTGAAATGTATCTTGGGCATTCCCAGCTTTTAGGCTAATATGCCCTTATCAGTGAGCACATACCATGTGTGTTCTCCGGTGACTTGGTTACCTCACTCAGGATGATATTTTCTAGTACCTTCCATTTATCTAAGAATGTTATAAAGTCGTCATTTTTAATGGCTGTGTAGTAGTTCACTGTGTAAATGTACTGTATTTTCTGTATCCATTCTTCTGTGGACGGACATATGCATTCTTTCCAGCTTCTGGCTATTATAAATAAGGCTGCTATGAACATAATGGAGCATGTGTCCTTGTTATATGTTGGGGCATCATTTGGGTATATGACCAGGAGAGGTATAGCTGAGTCTTCATGTAGCACCAGGTCCAATTTTCTGAGAACCTGTCAGACTGATTTCCAGAGTGGTTGTACCAGCTTGCAATCCCGCCAAAAATAGAGAAGTGTTTTTCTTTCTCCACATCATCACCAGCATCTGCTGTCACCTGAGTTTTTGAGCTTAGCCATTCTGACTGGTGTGAGATTGAATCTCAGGGTTATTTTGAATTGCATTTCCCTAATGACTAAGTATGTTGAACATTTCTTTAGGTACTTCTCATCCATTCAATATTCCTCAGATGAGAATTCTTTGTTTAGCTTTGTACCCCATTTTTAATATGGTTGTTTGGCTCTCCGGAGTCTAACTTCTTGAGTTCATTGTATATATTGGATATTAGCCCTCTATCAAGTGTAGGATTAGTAAAGATCTTTTTCCAATTTTTTGGTTGCCATTTTGTCCTATTGACAGCGTACTTTGTTTTACAGAAGCTTTGCAATTTTATAAGGTCCCAGTTGTTGATTGTTGTTCTTAGAGCATAAGCCATTGGTGTTTTGTTCAGGAAATTTTCCCCAGTGACCATGTGTTAGAGGGTCTTCCCTACTTTCTCTTCTATTAGTTTCTGTGAATCTGATTTTATGTGAAGGTCCTTGATCCACTTGGACTTGAGCTTTGTATGAGGAAATAAGAGTGGACTGACTTGTACTCTTCTACATGCTGACCTCCAGTTGAACCAGCAATGTTTGTTGAAAATGATGTTTTTCCATTGGATGGGTTTAGCTCCATTGTCAAAGATCAAGTTACCTAGGTTTGTGGTTTATTTCTGCATCTTCAAGGGCCCCTTGCTCAGTGGGTTCGAAGTCTCCTCACTTGGACTTTCCACTTGTTAAACTTCTTATAGTCTGTTTGTTGTTATCATGTATATTCTGTACTTTTTTGGCTATTATTCATGTACTAGTGAGTACTTAGCACACATGTCCTTTTGCATCTGAGTAACCTAACTTAGCATTATATTTTCAAGTTCCATGTATTTGCCTGCAAATTTCATGATATTCTGATTTTATGTATCCATTCTTCAGTTGAGGGACATCTAGGTTGTTTCTGGCTTCTAGCTATTAAGAATGAGACTACTATGAAAGATGTGTACTTTAGAAAAGGGCGGGCATTTGGGTGGGGTGGAAGTTGGAGAGGGTCTAGCATGAGCTGGGAGAAAGGAAGCTCTAACTAGAATAAATACAGTATATGAAACCTCAACTTTCAAAAATAGAAAGATAAGAGAAAGAAACATTCCCCTTTTAGTTGCCACTGATTGGGATAACATTTGAAATGTAAATCAATAAAATAAAAAAGAAAAAATGAAAAAATAAATGAAACAATGAACCACATAAATATATTTTTATATTAATAAAATTGTATACATTTTTGATAACATGTAATCTCTTGCACTGGTCCATGTTTTTATATTTTCATTCAAATTAACAAGGTAACATGTTAATTAAAGACATACCTGAGATTCAAATTTAGAGATGAATCATGTTCTTCTCTTAGGTTTGAAAATGTTATTCCTTCAAATCTTCAGATATATTTAGTTTACATACTATTAAGCCTGGATAGACTGTTGAATTCATAAAGTGATTGCTATGAAATCATAAAACCTGATCTTGATGCCCAGAAACATATGAAGCAGATGGTTATGATCCCATGTGATTGCAATATCAACCCTTGGGAGGGGAGACAGGGCACACACATGTTCTTACTGAATTCAAATCAAATTAAAAGTTCCCATTCTAAAAGTCATGTACTATCCAAAACAATTGAGGTGGATAACAAAGGGGCATATGTGGTTCCGTGTGTGTGTGTGTGTGTGTGTGTGTGTGTGTGTGTGTGTATGCACACACTGAGTGGACTGCATAACACATATACATATATTTATATATTAGGTTTTTTTTAATCCTTTAGTCATATATATATATTGTGTGTTTTCATATATGTGTCTTGGGTGCCCTTTCTTTCTTTTGGAGGTAACATCTTGTATAATAATTATTACCAGAAAGTTTCTGTGCTTTCTTTGGAATGATATCATACATATACATGATATATTTTAATTCATCTATTCAGTAATTTAATACATAAATTAAAATATAGTTATATAAATTATCCTTGTACTGAAAGTGCAAGAAAACCATCCACTTCTTCATTGGAGACACATTTTCTTTTTGGTATTTTTTTCAATTTTAAGGGTTTATTTTATTGGTAGGATAAATGCAGTTCAGGTATATGCACTTTGTTTCAAGAGGTCAAAAGGTGCCAAAGCTTGGAATGTAGCCTCAGGCTATGCAGAATAGCCAACTTGTTATATGGTTGCTGGGATCAGAACTTGAGTCCAAATGTTTGCTGATCTCATGTTTAAATTCTGTGTCATCTACCTAGCTGCAAACCTATGTTTCATGAGTATTTTTCATACATAGAACACAGGACTCAAAAATGTAGAAGTTACAGATATACTGTGTTGCATATAATAGTATTATTTTAGAAATAATTGAAGTGGATCAACAGATTAGTATGACTGATAGCCATGTTTTATACAGATTAAATTTAAATTCAAACTCCTCTATGACTTAATTGTGCAATTGACCTTATAAGTTGCCTACTAATGACCTTATAAGTTGCGTACTAATGTGCATTTTCACCACAACAAATCCAACATGCTTTTCAAAGTCTGAAATTGTGAGTAAACACTGTTTCATAGCCTAAGACGCCCTTGCCATATGGTAAGTGCACATGTTTCCAAAGGAGCAAATGCTCTGTCAGGGAGTCTCGCTGGTGTTTTGATTGGATTGCTCTAGTATCTGAACATGTCTGCCAAAGGAGAGCACCTGCATAACAGTGTTCAAAAGCTGCCAGGCCGCCACAGTGAAGAGACACAGTGCACATGCTCACAAGGTGCCTGTCATCCTAAGATCTGTCAGGCAGGCTATGAGAGATGTCTGCATAATTGTTGCCTCAAAGTAGAACCGATGCGCATTGACAAACTTATATCCTTAAGAGTCCAAATGAACTCACTCCAGATGTGCAGCAATGAGCTGTCAAGGTTTTGTCGCTACAAGGCAAAGAACTGAAATGCATTTTCTTTAATAGTTCACTTTTGAATTCCTATATTTCACAAACTATTTGAATATTACTGTAATCTTTTCAGAGGATCTTGATAATTTATATCTTAATAAATATGGAACTACTAAGCAACATTTTAGAAACAAGTCCATAGAGATGTATTTAATTGATATTCTTTAAATCTTCACAATTACATTTTATGAGAATCATAAAAGTTTATGTTATAGTAAATCTAAAGTAAAAGAGTATTGCTTTAAGATATTTTAGTCATATTATTCTACATTCTAACTATCAAGAATGAATTCATTCATTATCTGTGTCTGTACAAATTTATGGGGTTTTATTGAAAAGATTTATATGTGTAGTTAATTTTAAACTCCATTGTTCTTCATAGATCACTTACACATCCTGAGAAAAAGAATCACTTTATAATTTATAATTCTTTAATTGCTTAGCATATAAATACTATTAGTAAATTCAAACTCCAGAACACTATTACCTAAATCTTATTTAAAAACTGACAAACTCAGATGTGAATTCTCCTTTATTGTTCCGAAACTAAATAATTAAAAACATCTTACACATAGCATCTTCATATTATAAAAATTGCTATAAAATATGTTTCTTTTTTTACAAGATAACTGCAAAATAAGCAGAGAAAGAAATTTTTGAGACTCTTTAATTCAATTATATCATAAAAACTCATTGTGTACTTCAAAAATAAATTAACTCAAGATGTTACTCAAAACTCCATCTGCTGTATTGCCTTAAACGCATTCCATGGAACCTGTATAACTTCAAATGATTTTCCATCAGAAGCCAAGGGCTGTTTTTTTAATGTTCGACTTTGTTTCAGAAACGACCTCATAAACTCTTTGATGATTTTTTTTTTCTTTTTCTATTTCTCTATTCCTTCCTGTATGGAAGGCAACAATGCTATAAAATGCTTTTACCTGCTGTCTTTTATGTAAATTACTTTTGATTGCAGTTTGGAACTTTTAGAGAAAAGAGGCTTGCCTTCTCAAAGCAAGTAAATACGCATGCAAGAACAAGTGAAATGGCCCAAAATTGTCCTTCCCTATTATCTTCTTCTACTTCATTCTATTGGAAGACATCCGCTGCTTTGTACAAAAGGTACACAGTTCGGAATGTTTTAAATGCACTTCCCCAAATGATATCAGCAAATATAACAGAAAAAGATTATTGGAACTCAAACATAAAATTGTTCAAATGAGAGTAAAGCTGTTTCTTACAGAATTTATGATTGTTTTGAATACAGCTTAATGGAAAGGCATCACTTAAGTTATTCAGTTTGAATTCTTCTTGAATATCCTATCAGACATTGAACGAAAAATGTTCTTTATGCTAAATCAGAAGTGCAGTGTGTATGACAGTAGATGAAGACACAGTTTATTAGCATACAAAATAAAGAGACTGAGAGAGGAGAATAGGATCAGGGAAATCAAAAAGAGAAACCAATACAGTATCTGTGTGTGTCTCTTTCTTGTTGTGTCTCATTCTCTGTGTTGCTCTGTGTCTCTGTGTGTCTCTCTCTCCTTTCTCTGTTTCTCCATATTCCCCTAATATAAACACACAATCAAACTAAAACACACCAATAGATTCTTCTAATTCAAAACAAGGCTATAATATATGTATTGAAGGAGTCTTACAGAAACATATTTCATGGATTTTTCAGTATCTTCTACAGATTAAAATAGTGATTGATTCACATTGATTTAATTGATATGCTAAATAATACCTTAGAAGTTTGCTCACATACAATTGGAGATGAAAGATATTAAAAGAACAAGAAGCACAAATTGTTTAATTCTATTTTAAAAAGTCAGATGAGATAAGCACTGTAGTGAAAAAATAAATGAGTTTTTCTTGTTCTTATTGCATTTTTCTTTGATAAAATCAGGTTATAATATGGATGACAAATACAATTTCCTTTACCAAAAAGTGTTTTTCACTATGAAAACACTGTTATATTTGTAACACTGAATAAACGAAAGAGACATTCAGAGTGACAAATAATTGTCATTTTTGAAGCTGCTATCATAAAATTATATTAATAATAGTTTACTTGTTTTATAGCAAATATAAACACAAGTTTTGTAATTGAATAATCAAGACAGGAGTAGCTCACTGGTTGAGAACATTGACTGTTCTCTTCTAGAGGACTCAACTTTTACTATTACTTGCATCTTGACTCACAACTGTCTACAATTTCAGTCCCAAGGTATCCAATGTTTTCTTTTCCTAGGCTCCATTGATTCTGCACTCATATTTTAAGCAGACATAAGCAAAATTTATATACAAATAAAATTAAAATAAAGGTTAAAAAGTTAATGATCATAATCTCTCCATTTTTCTTCTATTGTTGCTCCTCCCATATATTTTTCAATTCATCTATTACTTTTAAAATAATTTATTCACTTTGTTTACTATGTACTTTTTATTATTTTCAGTGTCACATGTAGATATAGTATTCTTTGGCTAAATCTACCTCAATTTCTTCCCCTAAGCCCCCTCTTATCCATTTTACCACTCCTTCCTCCAAAGTTCACATGCTTCCCTTTTAAGTATATAGGATCTTCAGAAGCTCTGCCCATGAAGTTTCACCAACATTACACCCAACTATGAGCTAAACACAGATGATAACAACAATTATGACAAACTGAGTGAGGCAAACCTCATGAAGCCTCAAGCCCTAAACCTACACAAAGAACTATAGGTGACTAAGTAGAGTTGGGAACAAAAGATATGGTGTTCCCAAAAAAGAAAACAACAGTTAGTTTTCCAATGACAAACCGTTATCCCTGAATACACAAGCATCCTTGTATTGGACTAATAAGACATATTTAGGGATGTGTATGTATATTTATATGATGTATAGGTATAAGTTTAGGTAGAGGAATAGGTTTAGGTATCTGAATCAGTATAGGTATAGGAATCTATATAGGCAGGTATAGGTAGTTATAGGTATTTGTATAGGTATATGCTATAAATTAATCTTTACATGTGTATTTAAATTGGAATTTGCATAAAGGTCAGAAAACTAGTGAAGGGCCATTGTAAGGCGGCTTAATTTTAAAAGAAAAATATGTTTAATTAAGGCAGAAGTAATGATTTTTAAAACTGTCGTGTGGGCTGTAGGATATGACCACAGAGCAGGGTAGTGAGTTGAAGGAGGAATCCTTGACAGAAAAGACCTATTTAAATACATATGGAAACATGTTTTCTAAAATATATGCATATGCACATAGGAAAGGAAGACCATTGTGCTGCAGATTTATAGTTTTTATAAATTTAAGATGTGTATTTCTCCTAAACAGTATTCTTTATTTTCTTTAGAGAACATAGGTGTCTCCATTGCCAGTTGGAGTTCCAAGATTTTTGACAAGTTTATCAAAGCATACATAAACAGTTGACAGCCAAGGATTTGACTGGAAAGAGAATTAAGCAGTAGCAGGCAGACACACTGCAAGAGAGCAGCAGGCTCAGGTAGGAGGGCACCCAATTCAGAAGCATTTCTGCTTTCTTTAAGTCCAAGGTGAGGGAGGAGCCCCGTGAGGTACGGAAAGTGTCATATTCTGGAAGGACAGATGGGTTCGTGTGTAAGTTTTGAGAAGCTGTGCTACTGTGAGCTTTCCTACCATAGTTTATAAGTGTTCGAAACGTATCATGTGTATTAGTTGATAAAAAATGGGAGTATTCCCTGACAGATAATTTCAAGGATAAATTTACAAAGCCAAACTTGGTTACTTTTCTTTCTATTTTTACCATAAAATACTTGACCCCAAATTACCCTTAACACAGAACATACCAGCTTGCATGTCTATATACTTACATAAAGACACATGATGGCAACAATTCATTATTAAAGCTAAAAACAATGTTTTAAAAGACTTCTGTTAAAAATATAATGAAGTTAGTAAAAGCGCAGGCAAGGCTTAGAAAAGACAAAACACTAACCAGTAATATTTTAAAAACTGTGGAAGAAAAAAAAGACTTTATAGAGACTAAACCCTATTACTACTGGGCAGTCCCTAAGACACGAAAATAAAGAAGATTCAGTAAGATGGACACACACACACACACACACACACACACACACACACACACAGATTTTTTTAAAAAATATTATCCAAGAACATGATTTTGCTTTGATCTGTAAACTTATTTACCAGAGTAAATTTTACTTTTTTAGGGGATTTTAGTAATTTTGCTGCATGCATTTTGAGTGCTGACATCTTCCTTTAGTAGTTCAGGATTATCAATAAATATCCCTGAATCCAACCTATTTCCTTTATAGTTTCAACATTATTTTATATAATTTCAGTACATAAAGGAAGACAATGACCAGGAGGGGAATGAAATCTGGAGTGTTAAAAAGATTTAATAAAATTAAAAATTAAACAAATAAGAAGACAATGAATATTAATTCAGCAGGCACATCTGAGTAATGTCAGTATTTACTATTAGTCAAAGAGAAACCTATATAAATATAAGATAATTATTGAAACAAAAATATAGACATCTCAATCATAGTAGAACCTAATAAACAAAATAATATCTCAATAGTTTTAGGCTCTAAGATTTTTGTTCAGCATTTACACTACTTATAAATATGAAGCTGAAAACCTTCCAGCCTTGAACCCAGGGCAACTGTATGAGTGGACTGGGATGTGAAATTATCATGGTTTAACTATATGAGTTATACTGAACATTTCATATTAATTTGTTTATGAAATGAGGTTTACTTAGGTATCCAGGGCTAGTCTGAAACTTGATATGTATACCAAGCTTGATTTGAATCCATGGAAATCTGTCATGAGTGCTGAAATTCCATGGGGTTCACCTGTGGTAACTCGACGTACACTTTCAGGGAGTCTAGTCTCTGCTTCTACCATTTAGTTTCTTGAGAATAAATTTAAAGTCTTCTAGTCATGTTTGAACCCACTAAGCATACCCAGACGGGCATAGATATCTATTAGGTGTGTTTTAATATCTGGTAAATGATGCAGCCCTTAAAGAACTATAATCAAGATGACTGTAATTACCCCTTTCATGTGATAGGACACATATTTTCAAACAAATTTAGATGCTGAAACTGGAATTAAAATGAACAGGTGTTCAAATCATACAGTGTGTGTTTACAAAAGAAAGACCACCTATCAGAAACATCATTCTCAATGTAAGTAAAACCTTAGCTATAGTGGACAGAGGAAGATGCCATCATTAATAGACCTGGAATACATTACTTTAGATGTGTGGTATTCCAGTGTAAAATATGAGGTGTTCATACTGCAATCTGTCTGTCCTCCTTCTTTCTAAAGAGATGAAAAACGCTCTTTACAGCATGGTTTATTCATGTAACATTGACTTCTTGTGGTTTTTACAGTTCCTAACAGCATAAATAACAGTAGTGTCCAAAGAGGCCAACTGGTTCATCCACATAGAGTTTAAACTAATACCTCAATTTCTTTTGATGATAAGCACCTATCTCCTTCTCTCTCCAATGTGTCCAACAACTTGTCCACCAACACCAAAGAAGCTATTACTAAAATGGAAGGAATCAGAGAAAGAACTGGAAGAGCTTGAAGGAGCTCGAGACCCCATATGTACAACAATGCCAAGCAACCAGAGCTTCCAGGGACTAAGCCACTACCTAAAGACTATACATGGACTGACCCTGGACTCTGACCTCATAGGTAGCAATGAATATCCTAGTAAGAGCACCAGTGGAAGGGGAAGGCCTGGGTCCTGCTAAGACTGAACCCCCAGTGAACTAGACTGTTGGGGGAGGGCGGCAATGGGGGGAGGGTGGGGAGGAACACCCATAAGGAAGGGGAGGGGGAGGGGATGTTTGCCCAGGAAATCAGGCAAGGGAATAACACTCGAAATGTATATAAGAAATATTCAAGTTAATAAAAAAAAAATGGCACTATCTTAAAAGAACTTAAAGAAAAATAAAACATCTTAGTTTTAGGTTTGGATCAGAGTCATAAATTGCACCTCTATACTTAATCCCTCCAAATGTTCATTAAATATTTAAATTTGTATATACACTCCACAGTACTGTGGCACTGTAGTCTCTTCTGTATAATACTGAAGAAAAGATATCACACTCAGAGCTATAAAATATCCTTAGTATTCATATATAAAACATATAGTTTTGCATTAAAAATACATCACAATTTTTAAAAAGAACAAAGGGGGAACCTTGGAAGCTATGGAGGTGGAAGGGAAAAAGAGAAATGATATAATATGTAATATATTACAAATATATAATACATTATATATTAATGCAAAGGAAAGAAAGACAAAGTTTTAAAAATTCAAAATGTACAAGGTACTTTATTATAACAAAACTAAATATGTACATCGCAGGTATAATACTTTTATGCTTTATTTAAACAATATGTCTAATTTTGTCTTCCTAACTTACTAATATATTCAACGTTTTATTGGTTCTTGTGAAATTCACATCATCTACCTCAATCAACTTCATATCCCACTCTCTGATCTGACTCCTCCTCTATACTTGCAATCTCCCTTCAACAGAATAACATCTCACTGTGGAAGCTATAGTGCCTCACAGTGTATCTCACAGTACACCCTTATCCATATTCATTTGATGCCTGGACTGGTGTGAGGCCTTTGGATTCAGCTATACTATTAATAGTGGAACATCAGTGGGAATCCTCTCTGATACTCTTTTAATGCCCTGTGCCATGAGATCCTGTAGTTTGGGAGTTGTAGGACTAACCGCTACATCTTCTTTAGCTATGAAGGATTAGATATTAGGTGGGAGAGCTGTCACTTGGGTCAGGGAAAAATAAAAAGTGTTATAGTGGGCTGTTTTGTTGCTGTTTATATTCTAATATTAATTTCTGGCTCCTTAAGATGAGGTTGCCCCTGATGAGCAGGGTGAGGCCCACAAGTGATGCCATGTGAATATTTTCCCCAATTTAATTGCTCAATAAAAGGCTAGAACTTGTGATTGTGTAGAGGAGGGAGAGAGGTGGGAATAAAGGTTCAAGTTAGGGGGTTGCAGGTAGAGAAAGAAGGGAAAAAGGAACATGGAGGAGGAGGAAGCTGCCAGGGGCCAGAACCACATGGCCAAGAGAACAGCAGGTAAAAAGTCACTTTGTAGATATGGAATAAGTTAGTATAGCCCCAGATCCACTCAAACTAGTTTTATGCCTTGTACCTAAAATACCTGGCATGTGTGTCTTTTATAAGGGCTTATTAGGATTGTAAATTCTTACTGCAATGTGTCCATATCCCTCACTTGCTTTAGCATTTAGGGGACTGAGCCATACACCTCTCCTTGGCAGCACAGTAGAAATTACTATTTATTTATTTACTTACTTATTTACTTTCTTACTTATTTATTCTTCTCAGTTAGCCACAAGACTATTACATATATTCAGAGTACTTAGGTCATGTTCATATAGTCTCCATGATTGTTACTTCAATCTCTGTGAGCCAGCATGAGCCTTGCTTAGTCTCCTCTATGGACAATATTCTTGTGGTGTCTTTGACCACTGATTGTAGCTCTTACAATTTTTCCTTCCCATCTTCTTTTTGATTTATAGTTAGTAAGAAAATTTCAAAGATAGACTTTATAAAGGGGTTTGAATCATGTCCCACTTCAGTGAAGGGTATTATAATAACAGTATCTCCCAATACCATCACATAGACACTGCTCAAATATCAGCTATACTTGGGACAGTTTCTGCCAATTCTTTATTGGTAAGATAAACTGGTAAAAACAATGGACTGTCAGAGGAGAAAATCTGTAATGTGGTTAGAAAATTTTGATTCCTCAATTCACATGACTGTGGCACCTACTATCACACCTAACTTAAAATCTGTTTGGACTGACAAGGTCTGGTTGGGGCAACTATATAATGCTTGCTCTTTCTGAGGCTAGAACATAGGGCTAACACAGAATGTTCCTTTTATAGAGATGATTAAAAACAGCATGATCAAATTCCAAACATTTTGTTGTGTAACTTTATAAATAGGATTATTCCATCCATTGTGTCCACAATACAATCATTCTATATATCATTCTATATATCATTCCATAAAGCCAGAAATGTAGGGACAGAAAGAATTTTGTGTGTTTGGTATTGTTGGAAATAAAAAGACTTTTTCAAATGCTTTATGTTCATCATGTCATACTCTAGATGATCCTGATGTTCATAGATGTGAGATAATTAGGGTTTAGCACACAAAATTGTCCCTTTTACCATGAGTTGTAAGCTCACTGAGATAGCAAACACAAGATCAAATCACCCATGTGCACTATGTAAAATCATACTGAATTTCAAAATAAATTCCCAAAGAAATTTGTATTATGTTTATAACGGTGGACTTTTAGTTTTAATTATTATTATTACATTTTAGTTTTAGAAAAACATGCAGGGCATGAAAAGAAAAAGGACATACATTTGAGCTCATTCAAAATCGCAAGACATGAATGAGGGCTAGTAGTAAAGAAATTGCCTACTACGCACAAGGCCCTGGGTTCAATTTCCAGCATTACGCACAAAAAATACTAAGTAAAACTTTTCAAAAATCATCACTTTGATCTCAATTAATAGTTACAATATACTCAGAATGTTCTTAATATACAATAAAATAAATAAATAATGAATTTGATAGTCTACTTGTGAGAGTTGGAATATTTAGAAAAGGAAATATTTATTTCCGGAAAATGGAATACTATTCAGTATGACATGGATAGAATATCTTTCCTTCCTTAGTTCTTACTACCAAACATGTACATATCCATATTTGGTGCTCATCAAATCATTTACAATGGCTATGAAAATCAACTAGCCTATGTTGAAGTATCAATGAATGAAGAAATGTTGCAAATGTATACAGTGAGGTTCTTTCTTCACATTTAAAGAAAACCCGGGAATGGGAACTCATGAAACTGTAAAGCTATTGTAAAGCAAAGGACACTGTAGATCATACAAAATGGAAGCCCGTTGACTGGGAAAGGATCATCACCAACCCCAGATCTGACAAAGAACTCAAATTAGATATCAAAAACTCAAATAACCCAATTTAAAAATGAGGTAGAAAGATCAAAATAAAATTCTTGACAGAATAATTTTTAAAGGTCCAGAGTCACTTAAGGATTAGCCACTCAGAGCTTGCCCAACCTGGGGATCCAGCCCTTCTACATATAGCTACCAAACTCAGACAATATTGCTGATGCCAAGAAGTGCATGCTGAAAGGAGCCTGACATAGCTGTCTCCTGAGAGCCTCTTCCAAAGCATGAAAAATAAAGAGGCGAATGCTAGCAGCCAAGCATTGAACTGAGAATAGGGTCCCCACTGAAGGAGTTAGAGAAAGAATTAAAGGAATCAAAGGGGCTTGCCACCCCATTAGAACAACAATACCAACCAACCAGAGCTCCCAGGGACTAAACCACTACTCAAAGACCCATATGTAGCAGAGGATGACCTTGTTGGGCACCAATGAAAGGAGAAGCCCTTGGTGTTGCCAAGATTGGACCCTCATGTAGAGGAATATCAGGGCTGGGAAGCAAGAAGGAGTGGGTGGTTGGGGAGAGGGAACACCTTCAAAGAAGAAGCAGGAGGGCAGATGGGATAGGGTGTTAATGGACTAGAAACCAGGAAAGGGAGTAATACTTGAAATGTAAATAAAAACATCCAATTAAAAAAAAGTTCCAAGTCCTTAGCCATTAGAAATACAAATCAAATCAACCCTGAGTTGCCATCTTTTACCAGTTGGAATGAGTCAAATAAAAAGCAAAACAAAACAAAACAAAACAAACAAACAAAAAAAAACCACAAGAATACTCTTGGGAGGGAATAGGGAGGCAAAGTTTAGAACAGAGGCAGAGGGAACACCCATTCAGAGGCTGCCCCACATGTGGCCCATACATATACAGCCTCCAAACTAGATAAGATGGATGAAGCAAAGAAGTGCAGGCTGACAGGAACCGGATGTAGATCTCTCCCGACACAGCCAGAATATGGCAAATACATAGGCAAGTGCCAGCAGCAAACCACTGAACTGAGAACGGGACCCCCCGTTGAAGGAATCAGAGAAAGGACTGAAAGAGCTTGAAGGGGCTCGAGACCCCATATGAACAACAATGCCAACCAACCAGAGCTTCCAGTGACTAAGTCACTACCCAAAGACTACACATGGACTGACCCTGGGCTCCAACCTCATATGTAGCAATGAATAGCCTAGCAAGAGCACCAGTGGAAGGGGAAGACCTTGGTCCTGCCATGACTGAACCCTCAGTGAATGTGATTGTTGGGGGGGGCGGTAATGGGGGAAGGATTG
Organism: Rattus rattus; assembly: GCF_011064425.1. NCBI lineage: Eukaryota > Metazoa > Chordata > Mammalia > Rodentia > Muridae > Rattus > Rattus rattus. Next base: position 161,292,370 of record NC_046156.1, read on the forward strand.
GGAGGGGAACAACCATATAGAAGGGGAGGGTGAGGGGTTTAGGAGAATGTTGTTCCGGAAACCGGGAAAGGGAATAACAATCTAAATGTAAATAAGACATACCCAATTTAATAAAGATGGAAAAAAAACCCCACAAGACACAAGTAATAGCATATGCTCACAAGAATGGAGAGCCAAGGGATTACTCTTTCATTGATGCTGGGAGTAAAAATTTGAAAATCTATTTGACCTTCTCTCAGACAAGTGGAAATAGTTCTTCCTCAAAACCCAGCTACACCACTCCTGGGCATATACCCAAGGTGGTATGAACATGCCCCACTACAGCACAGGGACACTTGCTCAACTATGTTCATTGCAGCTTTATTAACAGTAGCTAGAAGCTAGAAACAACCAGAAGTCCCTGAACTCACTTTTGGATAAAGAAAACATGGTATATCTATACTATTCGAATAATGAAAACAAAGATATTGTGATTTTGTAGGAAAATGAATGTTGAGAATATCCTCTTGAGTGAGATAACCCAGAACCCAAAGGACATGCATGGTATGTACTCACCTGTAAGTGAATACTAGCTATAAAATATGGGGTAAATACACTATACTTCAGAGACCCAAATAAAATAAACAAGAAGGAAAACCCAAGTGAGGAGGCTTGAATCTAACTTAGAAGTGGGAATAAAATAGTCATAGGAGGCAGATGGAGTGAGAGAACTGGGGGGGAGAAGGGATGGAAAGTTGAAAAAGGTATTCAGAAACAGATGTGGGGAGGGCCTGGAGAGAGAGCCAAATGGCCAGAAGAATGAATGGAAATCTGCATCTGACATTGGTGGAGATATGGGGATCACCCCAAGAACATGCCAGAGACCGGGGATAGGGGAGGCATCTAAGAATCGATGGGGTGACCTGAGATGTGACTCCCAGCAGTGGGGGATGTGGAACCTGAAGAGGCAACCCTCTGCAGTCAGGCAGCTACAGGAATAACAACCCAGCCACAAAATTTTTACCCAAATATTTCCTGGTTACAAGAAATGCAGGAAAGGGGATCAGAGAACAAGGGAAAATCCAAGAAATAACTGACCCAACTAGAGACCTATAATTTGGGCAAGCACCAATTCATGACACTATCAATGATAATCTTTTTTGCTTTGCAGGCAGGAGACTAGCAATGCTGTCTTCTGAGAGACTCTACCCAGCAGTTGATTCAGAAGGATGAAGACCCAGAGACAAACAGTGGGTGGGGCTTTGGGAATCTTATGTTAGAGTTCTGGGAAGGATTGAGGACCCTGAAGGAGATAGGAACTTCAAAAGAAGATCAATACAGTAAATTAACCTTGATCCTTGCAGGTCTCAGAGACTGAACCATCAACAAAAGAGCATATCTGGGCTGAATGTAGGCTCCCCGCAAATATGTAGCAGATCTGCAACTTGGTGTTCATGTGGGTCCTGGCCAAATGGAGCAGGGTGTACCACAAAAGCTCTTGCCTGTCTGTGGAATATTTTCTACTACCTGGGCTGCCCTGTCTGGCTTCAGTGGGAGAGGATTTGCATAACCCTGCAGAGAATCTACTTTGGCAAAGTGCAAGTGTGTGTGGGGAGCAATACCCAGGGGTCTCTCAGAGTAGAAGGTGAGAGGGACTAGGAGGAGGAAGGATTCAGAGGACTGAGGTAACCATGGGGGCAGCGATGTGAACATAAAATGGATAAATAAATAAATAAATAAATAAATAAATAAATAAATAAACAAACAAGCAAGCCAATCTAAAAAAATGTGTCAATATAATCTTAAGAGTATGAACTAATACAATGGAATAGAAATTACAATTCAAATTTTGGAAAAAAATATAAAATGAGTTCTCCTAAGATTATATTTTGTGCCTCAGTTTCCCAAATCACAAAACTGTATCGCTTGCATTATGCCTATATATAGTCTTTCTTCTTTTCCTTTTTTTTTTTTTGGAACTGGGGACCGAACCCAGGGCCTTGCTCTTGCTAGGCAAGCGCTCTACCGCTCAGCTAAATCCCCAACCCCTCTCCTTTCTTTCCTTTCTTGAATATTCCTAAATTACTATTACTCTCAGTCCGGTTACTTTGAATTTTGAATCATAAATAAAGTACACAGTTGACTGACACTGATTTTCTTTTGCTGGATCAGTCAAATCTTACAATTTGCTTCTAGCCAGTCAAAGTGGAAATTAATTTTCTAAATGTTTTTCTTTTAAAACAGTTATATTCAAAGTCCAGTCTGCCTTCTATAAATTACTACAGACCAGGGATCCCTCAAACATTATCAAATGTAAAAGCTGATTTCTTTTTGTGACAGAATAAATGAAACTTTCTGATGGTGGGTTTTACTTTTTGTGTCAATTATCTAGGATCTCTGATTAAATTGGGACTTAGAGACTGTTCTCCATTACTGATCATTCAACATTGAATGAATTTATGTTAAGAGCGAAGACACATGAGTTATTTCTTTATTTCTAATTTTCTCAGAATGTGAGTTAGGTGTTTCTTCAATTTATATTTTGTTAACTAATAAACTTATTTCTATGTCACATTGAAAGTGACAATTAAGTCTAATCAGATGCTAACAGAAATAAGATGGATTTCATGTAAGAGTGCTGGTGAAGCTAGAAATATAATAAAAATATACTATAAATAGGATTCAAACCAGCAGTTAGATTGTACTTATTCTTTCAATTAACTTCAATAAGCTAAAAAAGAATCAGAAATAGAAGTTTTAATAATGTTTCTCTTGTCGCTCTTTTGGACTGTATAACTTCTTTTAAATAAATTCTGTGCATTGAAATTTGAATATATCGATATGATTTAACTATGCAACCTTCTTCAGCACAACTTCTCCACTAAGTTTTAATTTTTAGTAGTTTATGAGAACATTAAGCACTTAAGTAAGTATCAGGTTTTTTTTTTTTTTTTTTATTAACTTGAATATTTCTTATATACATTTCGAAAGTGTTATTCCTTTCCTTTTCCGGGCAAGCATCCCCTTCCTCCCCCCTTCCTTATGGGTGTTCCCTCCCCACCTTTCCCCATTGCTGCCCCCCCAACAGTCTAGTTCACTGGGGTTCAGTCTTAGCAGGACCCAGGACTTCCTTCCACTGGTGGTCTTACTAGATATTCATTGCTACCTATGAGGTCAGAGTCCAGGGTCAGTCCATGTATAGTCTTTAGGTAGTGGCTTAGTCCCTGGAAGCCTGGTTGTTGGTATTGTTGTACATATGGGGTCTCAAGCCCCAAGCTCTCCCAGTTCTTTTTTTTTTTTTTTTATTAACTTGAGTATTTTTTATATACATTTCGATTGTTATTCCCTTTCCCGGTTTCCGGGCAAACATCCCCATTGCCGCCCTCCCCCCAACAGTCTAGTTCACTGGGGGTTCAATCTTAGCAGGACCCAGGACTTCCCCTTCCACTGGTGGTCTTACTAGGATATTCATTGCTACCTATGAGGTCAGAGTCCAGGGTCAGTCCATGTATAGTCTTTGGGTAGTGGCTTAGTCCCTGGAAGCTCTGGTTGGTTGACATTGCTGTACATATGGGGGCTCGAGCTCCTTCAAGCTCTTCCAGTTCTTTCTCTGCTTCCTTCAACGGGGGTCCTGTTCTCAGTTCAGTGGTTTCCTGCTGGCATACGCCTCTGTATTTGCTGTATTATGGCTGTGTCTCTCAGGAGCGATCTGCATTTACATTTTGATCATCCGTCTTGAGTTTCATTTGTTCTAGGCATCTAGGGTAATTCAAGCATTTGGGCTAATAGCCACTTATCAATGAGTACATACCATGTATGTCTTTCTGTGATTGGGTTAGCTCACTCAGGATGATAGTTTCCAGTTCCAACCATTTGCCTACGAATTTCACAAAGTCATTGTTTTTGATAGCTGAGTAATATTCCATTGTGTAGATGTACCACATTTTCTGTATCCATTCCTCTGTTGAAGGGCATCTGGGTTCTTTCCAGCTTCTGGCTATTATAAATAAGGCTGCGATGAACATATGGAGCACGTGTCTTTTTTATATGTTGGGGCATCTTTTGGGTATATGCCCAGGAGAGGTATAGCTGGATCCTCAGGCAGTTCAATGTCCAATTTTCTGAGGAACCTCCAGACTGATTTCCAGAATGGTTGTATCAGACTGCAATCCCACCAACAATGGAGGAGTGTTCCTCTTTCTCTGCATCCTCACCAGCATTTGCTGTCACCTGAGTTTTTGATCTTAGCCATTCTCACTGGTTTGAGGTGAAATCTCAGGGTTGTTTTGATTTGCATTTCCCTTATGAGTAACGATGTTGAACATTTCTTTAGGTGTTTCTCGCCATTCGCATTCCTCAGCTGTGAATTTTTTGTTTAGCTCTGAACCCCATTTTTAATAGGGTTATTTGTCTCCCCTGCGGACTAACTTCTTGAGTTCTTTGTATATTTTGGATATAAGGCCTCTATCTGTTGTAGGATTGGTAAAGATCTTTTCCCAATCTGTTGGTTGCCGTTTTGTCCTAACCACAGTGTCCTAAGTATCAGGTTTTTAACTATATATGATCTTGGGACTTTATTTTTCTAAATTTTAAAATCTGATTATTTTCACTGAAAATATATTCCCCTGAATTAATTCATTTTTATTTCAATTTTTCTTAGCTTACCTCTGAGCTATTTATTACGTGATAAAGTGTACTTAATATAAAAACAACATTAATTATAATTATAAAGACATACTCATCTTTTTTACTGTTGTATTTAATTGATAAAATAGCATGAACCCAGAAAACTTTTAAAAGGAAGAAATTAACTGAAATTAACTGGGAGTTTGCTTACAGTTTCAGAGGGTTCATACATTACCATCATGTAGGGAGAGATCGGTGGCAAGAAGGCTGACATGGAGCTGGAACAGTATCAGAACTTTACATTCTGATTCCTAGCAGCAAGAAGAGAGAAGGACACTAAACTTGGCATAATTTTTCGAACCTCAAGTCCCATCCTCAGTGACATGCCTGCTCCAACCAAGTAACATCCTCATTGACGAGGTCACATTTGCCAATCCTTCCCAAACAGTTCCAGTAACTGGAGATTAATCATGAGATATGTGATCCTATGTGTACTATTCTTATAAAAAAAAGCACACTCATCATATTTTCATTCAACTTATCTATTAATCAACCACAAATGACATATCAAATACAATATGAAAGCTATTGCGGTGTTCCTGGAAGTTGTTTCAGAAAGGTTTCTCTGTGAGTATTGAGTATGTGAGTCAAACAGAAACAAGAAAATTTGCGATACAATACCTATTGGGATGATTACACATAATAAAAATATTTGCTAATGCTACACGATATGCTTTTACAATCTCATCCTATTTCTGCTTAATAAAAACATTAGTATTTTCTATATTTTAAAATGTAACAAGATACGATTTAAAATTTTCCACCCTAAAATATGATAAATTTGATGTTTTCGGCTTTTGGCTATTACCAATAAGCCTGCTGTGAACATAGAGGAACAAGTGCCCCTGTGGCATGGCACAGCATCTTTTGGGTATGTGCTCAAGAGTAGTACAGCTGGGTCTTCAGGTAGATTTATTTTCAATTTTTTGATGAACATCCAGATTGATTTCCAGAATGGTTTTACCTGTTTGCCATCCTACCAGCAATGGAGGAGTGTTCCTCTTTCTCCACATCCTCAACAATATGTGCTGTCACCTAACTTTTTTAATCTTAGTCATTCTGATTGGTGTAAGAGGGAATCTCAGGGTTGTTTTGTGGTAGCCGGAAGCTGGAACCAACCCAGATATCCCACAGCAGAAGAATGGATACAGAAAATGTGGTTCATTTGCACTCAGCTATTAAGAATAAGGGCATCATGAGTTTTACAGGGAAATGAATGGATCTAGAAAATGCCATCCTGCATGAGATAACCCAGACCCAAAAGGATATGCAAGGTATGTGCTCACTAGTAAGTGGATATTAGCCAAAAATGTACGGAATTCCCAGGATACAGTCCACAGAACTCAAGACGGATAACAAGCCAAAGGGCCCAAGTGACAATGCTTCAATCCCACTTAGAATGGAGAATAAAGCAATCACAAGAGGGGAAAGGTAGAAGGGAACTGGGTGGGAAAGGTGACAGGGAGGAGAAGAAGAGAACATTATCAGGTATTAGGGGTGGGGGAGAACAGGACTGAAGCCCTGAGGGCCAGCAGAAAAAAAGGATACAGACAACATCAGGAGGCAGAAGGAGGTAGAAGTTAGGTAGGTAGAGGTGACCCTCTAGAATACACCAGAGACCTGGGAAGAGAATCTTAGGACTCTTAGATGAAATGTCCTATAGTGGAGTAAGGGAACTTGTAGAGGCCACCTCTAGTGGCCTCCTTGGATATAGTCACACTTGGTATTTTATAATATTTGGGACTATCATGAGGGGTGTAATTTTCATAATTTCTTTCTCAACTGGTTTTTTCTTGGAGTAGAAGAAGGCTACTGATTTGTTTGAGTTAATTTTATACCCAGACACTTTGCTAAAGTTGTTTCTCAGACTTAGTAGTTCTTTGGTGGAACTTTTGGGGCTAACTTCATATGCTATCGTATTATCTTCAAATAATGATATTTTGACTTCTTTCATTCCAATTTGTATCACTTTGACCTCCTTCCGTTGTCTGATTGCTCTGGTTAGGACTTTGAATACTGTATTGAAGTAGGGAGAGAGTGTGCAGCCTTTTTTTACTCCCTGGTTTTATTTTTTTAATTTTTTTAAATTTCTCTCCATTTAATTTAATGATTGTTACTGGTTTGATGTATATGGCTTTTACTGTTTAGGTATGGGCCTTGAATTCCTATTCTTTCCAGGAATTTTATTATGAAGGGGTGTTGAATTTTGTCAAATGCTTTCTGAGCATTTAATGAAATGATCATGTGGTTTTTCTCTTTGAGTTTGTTTATATAGTGGATAACATTGATTGATTTCTGTATAGTAAACCATCCCTGCATCCCTGGCATGAAGTCTACTTGATCATGATGGATAATCGTTTTGATGTGTTCTTAGGTTCGGTTTGCGAGAATTTTATTGAGTATTTTTGCATCAATATTCATAAGTGAAATTGGTCTGAAGTTTCTTTCTTTGTTGGGTCTTTGTGAGGTTTAGGTATAAACATAATTGTGGCTTCTTAGAAGGATTTGGGTAGTGCTCTGTATGTTTCTATTTTGTGGAACAGTTTGGACAGTATTGGTCTGAGTTCTTCTATGAAGGTCTGATAGAATTCTGCACTAAACCCATCTGGTCCTGGGCTCTTTTTGGTTGGGAGACTTTTAATAACTGCTTCTATTTCTTTAGGAGTTATGGGGTTGTTTAAATGGTTTATCTGATCCTGATTTAACTTCGATACTTGGTATTTGTCTAGAAAATTGTCCATTTCCTCTAGATTTACCAGTTTTGTAGTAGGATCTGATGATTTTTGATGAGTTTTCTTCGTAATGATTTATTTGAGAAGGGCAAGTTCACTAGGAGTTGGAGTGGGGGTTGCCATACCTCCCCAGATGTTTCTGGGATATATGTACTGAGAAATCCACAAATGCTAAACTAGTAAGAAAAAATTATCTATTACCTCTGTTTCAGATTCGGAATTCAGGTTTCTCACTTGAGTTCCTTAATATAACCTCACAATTATTTGTAAGCTGAATAAATTCATTTTTCTCCTAATTGTTTTTGATTATGGTATTTTACAAATAGCTGTGATAAAAATCCTATCTAAATCAGAAATTTTTACTAGGAATGCGATGATACTGCTACAAATATTGTCATGTGTTTTTGCTGATTGTGAAAGGCATTTGAACTTTAGGCTTGAAAACCCATTGAGTATTCAGAGCTTTAGGTCATCATATGGGAACACAACACTACGGACTCTAGGTAATTGTACTAGAGCTCTCAAAGTAAATGGTTTATTTATAATTTTTAAGCAAATACAATACTATTATTATAAGAAATCTTTAAAGGGTCAGGAAAGATGGTTAAAAACCAGTCCTTAGAACTGAGATTTGCTTTTTCTTTTTCCCCCTTCATTTTTGTATTTATTCACTTTACAACATGAGGGCAGCTATCTCTCTTCCCTTTCCTCCCAACCCCACCCTCACAATTCTTTTACCCATTATCTTCTTTCTCAAAGAAGGGAAGCTCCCAATGGCTTATCTGCATAAGAATTTAACAAAACACTCCTGCAAGGGAAAGGGGATCCAAAGGTAGGCAACTGAGTCAGAGACAGCTCCCTCTCCAATTGGTAGGGGCTTTACATGAACACCCAGCTCTATCTCTGCTACAAATATTTAGGGGGCCTAACACCAGCTCATTGCATACTCTTTGGTTGGTCATTCAGTGTGTGAGTACGCATAGGCCGAAGATGGTTACTCTATAGGTCTTCTTGTGGTATCTTTGACCTCTCTAGCTACATCAATCCTTTCCCCATCTCTTTCACAGCTCTCCCCAGGCTCTGCCTACTGTTTGGTTTTGGGTGTCTGCATTATTTCATCAGCTGCTGGATGAAGTCTCTCAGAAGACATTTATACTAGGCTCCTGTCTGCATGCATATAGAGTATAATTAGTGGCAGGCTTTGGATCTTTCCCATTGGGTAGTCTCAAGTTGGGCCAGTCATGAACTGGCCATTCCCTTAATCTCTGATCCACCTTTATCCCTGTGTATCTTATAGGTGGAACAAATATTGGGTCAAATATTTTATGCATTGCTTGGTGCCTCTCCTTCAACTTGGCTATAGTAGTTGGCCACTCATCTCTATGTACGTTCAGCTGCTAGAAGTCTCAGCTAGGTTCACCCCCATATACTTCTAGGATCCTCCCCAGCCACCAGTCCCAGGTCTCCCTCTTTTCTCAGAGATGTATACTATAGATTTCCATTCTCTCTCCCAGCCCACTCCTGCCCCACTCCTGACACCTTATTCCATCTAAGTTCCCTCTTTAATCTCTTTGTCACTGAGTGAGTTACCTCCTGACATTCACCTCTGATGTATTCTTTTTCAACCTTCTGAGTGAGATTCAAGCATCCCTTGGTCCCTCTTTATAACTTAGATTCTCTAGGTCTATGGATTGTAGGAATGTTATTTGTCTTATATGGCTAATGTCCACTAATAAATGATCACATAACATGTATGTCTTTCTGGGACTGAGTTTCTTCACTCACTGTTGAGGACAGATGTTTAAAAGTCCATATTTAGAACTAAAATTTGCATTGTGTGAACATATATTTCCATTAGTGAATATACAGTTCTTATTTTAAATCTGACAAGTATGTTTATCAAGGTAATATCAGGTAGCTAAGCAACCTCACAGAATTTCAGTACATGGAAAATTAAATTATTTTCTATTGATTTTACAAAGTAATTTTTAAAACTTTATAAATAATCTTATTATACTAAGAAAATTATGAGTAAATTACCAAAAGGTCCTATACTCTGCATTTTCTCAGCTGAATTAATTCTTGAAATCTACTAATGAAAATCTATTTGTGGAATTATTCACATTATTTTATAATATAATCTAGTTTGGGATTTTAAGAGCAATAAAAAACTAATGTGACAAAAAATAAAATAAAGAAATCTTATATGTATTTTATTTATTACAAATTGCCTAAAAAACAAAACCACATTTCATAATATAGACACATTACCTGTACTTTTTTTTTTTTATTAACTTGAGTATTTCTTATTTACATTTTGAGTGTTATTCCCTTTCCCGGTTTCCGGGCAAGCATCCTCCAAATCCCTCCCGCTCCCCTTCTTTATGGGTGTTCCCCTCTCCTTCCTCCCCACATTGCCGCCCTCCCCCCAACAATCACGTTCACTGGGGATTCAGTCTTAGCAGGACCAAGGGCTTCCCCTTCCACTGGTGATCTTACTAGGATATTCATTGCTACCTATGAGGTCAGAGTCCAGGGTCAGTCCATATATAGTCTTTAGGTAGTGGCTTAGTCCCTGGAAGCTCTGGTTGCTTGGCATTGTTGTTCATAAGGAGTCTTGAGCCCCTTCAAGCTCTTCCAGTTCTTTCTCTGATTCCTTCAACGGGGGTCCTATTCTCAGTTCAGTGGTTTGTTGCTGTCATTCGCCTCTGTATTTGCTGTATTCTGGCTGTGTCTCTCAGGAGAGATCTACATCCGGCTCCTGTCAGCCTGCACTTCTTTGCTTCATCCATCTTGTCTAATTGGGTCGCTGTATATGTATGGGCCACAGGTGGGGCAGGCTCTGAATGGGTGTTCCTTCTGTGTCTGTTTTAATCTTTGCCTCTCTATTCCCTGCCAAGGGTATTCTTGTTCCCCTTTTAAAGAAGGAGTGAAGCATTCACATTTTGACCATCCGTCTTCAGTTTCATGTGTTCTATCTAGGGTTCTAGTTCATCTAGGGTAATTCAAGCATTTGGGCTAATAGCCACTTATCAATGAGTGCATACCATGTGTGTTTTTCTGTGATGGGTTACCTCACTCAGGATGATATTTTCCAGTTCCAAACATTTGTCTATGAAATTCAGAAAGGCAATGTTTTTGATAGCTGAGAAATATTTCATTGTGTAGATATACCACATTTTCTGTACCCATTCCTCTGTTGAAGGGCATCTGGGATCTTTCCAGGTTCTGGTTCTTATAAATTAGGCTGCTATGAACATAGTGGAGCACGTGTCTCTTTTATATGTTGGGGCATCTTTTGAGTATATGCCCAAGAGAGGTATAGCTGGATCCTCAGGTAGTTCAATGTCCAATTTTCTGAGGAACCTCCAGACTGATTTCCAGAATGGTTGTACCAGTCTGCAATCCCACCAACAATTTAGGAGTGTTCCTCTTTCTCCACATCCTCGCCAGCATTTGCTGTCACCTGAGTTTTTGATCTTAGCCATTCTCACTGGTGTGAGGTGAAATCTCAGGATTGTTTTGATTTGCATTTCCCTTATGACTAAAGATGTTGAACATTTCTTTAGGTGTTTCTCAGCCATTCGGCATTCCTCGGCTGTGAATTCTTTGTTTAGCTCTGAAACCCATTTTTTAATAGGGTTATTTGTCTCCCTGCGGTCTAACTTCTTGAGTTCTTTGTATATTTTGGATATAATGCCTCTATCTGTTGTAGGATTGGTAAAGATATTTTCCCAATCTGTTGGTTGCCGTTTTGTCCTAACCACAGTGTCCTTTGCCTTACAGAAGCTTTGCAGTTTTATGAGATCCCATTTGTCGATTCTTGATCTTAGAGCATAAGCCATTGGTGTTTTGTTCAGGAAATTTTTTCCAGTGCCCATGTGTTCGAGATGCTCCCCTAGTTTTTCTTCTATTAGTTTGAGTGTATCTGGTTTGATGTGGAGGTCCTTAATCCACTTGGACTTAAACTTTGTACAGGGTGATAAGCATGGATCGATTTGATTCTTCTACATGTTGACCTCCAGTTGAACCAGCACCATTTGCTGAAAATGCTATCTTTTTTCCATTGGATGGTTTTGGCTCCTTTGTCAAAAATCAAGTGCCCATAGGTGTGTGGGTTCATTTCTGGGTCTTCAATTCTGTTCTATTGGTCTATCTGTCTGTCTCTGTACCAATACCATGTTTTTATCACTATTGGCTCTTGAATTCTTTCCCCTGAAGTCCTTTTATTGTTGAGAAAATTTTAGTTTCAATGAATTTGCCCTAACTAAGAACTGGATTGGTATTTTGGTTCATTTCTGGATCACTTTTTAAAATGGCCATTTTTAATATTAATCCTCTATTGGTCTTTCCATCTTCTGTCTGTCTCTGTACCAATCTTTTACCATTAAAGCAGTTTTTATTGTTTGTGTCATTATGAAGGGTGTCGTTTCCCTAATTCCTTTCTGGCTTGTTTCATTTTTTGCTCTGTAATTAATATTATGCCACTTTTGCAATCATCTGCAAATAGAGATAGACTTCCCTTTTTCAATGTGTATCCCTTGATTTCCTTTTTTGTTGTCTGATTGTTGAGAATAGTTTTAGTTTTCCTGATGGTTTTGTTATTCCAGATTCTTGCCAGGTCTTTGCCCATTTCCGGTCGTACTGATGAGGTCATGAGTAAGCAACCAATTTGCAAAAATTGTTCCACCATGAGAGGAATCTAAAAGTCACTCAACTCTTTTCTTGAAGACATCTGGATTAAAAACATCGTATTTTGATGGGGATTGCATTGAATCTGTAGATCTGCCCAACTTTTTGGTAAAAACCCTGGGCTTTTTTCTATTGACCTTTGACTATAAACGGCTTAATCCTGCTCAGTTAAAAAACAAAAGAGTCCATGGCTGGTCAGAAACAGGGGTAGAAAAGTTGCTTTCTCATCTTCCAATTCGGAGGTGAAATATTGGGAAAGAATGCTTCTTCAATTTGTCTTTCTTCAAGCTCCGGTCTTCTCGAAGTTCATATTTTACAGTATGCAGATTTGATCGAGGCAGACCGCCTCTTTTTCAGGAGAATCAAATAAAGGACATCTCAGTGCCCGTGCACAGCCTGATGGAGTTTATGTAATTGGGTTGTGGTAAAAAATATTCAAGTCACTTCCATACCATTGGCAAATGTCGGGTCGCCGCTCAGATAATATATCTTTATCTTATATTGTTTCAACACGTGTCTAGTCCAGGAATTGAGACAATCCATCGCCCATATCAACTCCACCGGTGGATAGTCACCGTTTCTGGTTTTTCCCTTTGTCTATTGTTTTCTGGTGCACCAGGATTGTTTCTTTATTTTGTTTTGTTTCGTTGTTTAAATGTTTTTATGTTTCATGTTCAAAAGAAAATGGTAAAAACCTACTGATTTATTTGAGTTTTAATATTTCAAAAGGAACAAATGAATAGAAAAACAGTTTCAATCAGGTCTTTAAAGCCCTGTGCCTGAGCTTTGATTAGAGGAGCGGCTTGTTTATCAGCTTTTAAAGGCGCTTAACAGTTCTCAGCTTTTTTTTTGGAGTTGAACTTTTGGGATCCCCTGACTGGTTAATATACTATCAAGGTGCATCTCTTAAAATCTGCTAAATAGAGATATTTAAGATATGTGTAGCCACTTCAATTTTTTTCCAATGTTTAAATATCCCTTGCCTTGGTTTGACTATTGGCTTTTATTGAACATGGTTAAGGGTATAATATTGGTATTGCTTAAAACTGTAATTTAGATGAAGTAATTCTAGATACACGTGACTTGGGCCACCTAATTGAGACCTAAATTGATTGCATAAATTCTTATGCTAGAAACCAGGCTTCTAAAAAGAATTTAGGACATTGTCTCGAAAGGGGAACCACGCCATTGTGCGTTCTTGTTTAAATTGAGTCCCAACATAATAGATTTGTAGTGATTGGATTGACTTTTGCTTTCCAAGGTTTCTGTCTAATGCATTTCCACTGCCCGGAGAACAGCTTTCAATGTTTGTGGTGGTGGTCTGTTACAACTGGTTTGTTGTATATTTATAATTGAAGAAAATCAAACAGGTTTGTATTGGATAGAGATTGTTACTATGTTTGAGGTTTTATTATGAGAACATTACAGCTTGTTTGCTTACCTACTTCCATTTCAAGGATTTTTTATGCATGAATTATGAGGTGTTATAATTTTATTGAATTTTTGTCAAATGCTTTCTTCTCAGCATCTAATGAAATTTGATCATGTTTTCTCCAGGTTTGTAATGTTAAGCTTCTTTTAATTGGCTAGTTTATTTATATAATGGATCATGTTTTAGATGGTTTTCCATGTATTTAATAAGAAACCATCCTGTTTCCAAACAACAAATTTGGTTACAAAATACTGATATTTGGACAAATTGATAATTTTACTCTTTACATGCTTTTGTACTTCCTAATCATGGTGGATTTATGATGGTTTAATGAAAAGGCTACAGGTTGATGGATTGCTTTTGATGTGCTCTGGAATTTCCATGCTTTAGTCATTGTTTGCCAGAATTTTAAAAGGTTTTATCTTTTTAGAGTACTTTTAATGCTTTTTATTGGAGGCAGGTTTTCTACTTGAAATCAGTGAGTGATTCCAATATATTCATAAGGGAAATTGGTCTTTGAAACATCCAAGCTCTTTCTTTGTTGGGTCTTTGTTTAGTGGTTTAGGTGCTGGAGATATAAGAGAGCACTAATTGTGGCTTAAGAACTCAAACTGGATTGAAGGAACATTCCAGACAGTGCTCCATAAGAAAAAATTAGTAAAATCCTTTTTCAATTTTGTGTAAATTATAATAGTCTCAGTGTTTGTTATAATATTGGTAACAATTTTAATAAATAAATGGGGGACATCCTGAATGCTAATAATACTCTTCTTTAAAAATTTGGAGGTCTGATAGAATTCTGCACTAAATCCTGTCCCTCTTTTTTTGCATGGACCTGGGCTCTTTTTGGTTGGGGTTAGACAGCTCTTTAATAACTGCTTCTATTTCCTTAGAGTTATGGGGTTGTTTAACTGGTTTATCTGTTCCTGATTTAACCCTGGTGACCTTGGTATCTGTCTGGTGTTTGCCCATTTTACAGACTGTAAATTGTCCTTTCCTGGTCAGATTTTGGTTCCATTGTTTTGAGAAAATGACTGATCCTGAATATAGGCTTTTATAGTAAGATCTGATACAATGAACTTTTTGATTACTAACAATTTCCTCTGGAATCTGTAAATAACTATGTCTCCCTTTTCATTTCTGATTTTGTTAGTTTGGACACAAAGGCTCTCTGTGTCCTCTCATTTGCTAGGACTTAATCTAGTTCCTAACCCAAGGACCTTTCCATTTATATTCTTTTCTGTGGATCCATTGCAAAGAGAGACAATTTTTGTTTCTCATTGATTCTTTTATAAATAAAAAGTATGGTCCTTTTTGTTTTCTCTTGGCTGATTTCCAGGTCTGCCCATTTCAAGGGATGAGGCTGAGTATGATTATTTCCTGTCTTCTACTCCTCCTGGGTGTCCCTGATTTGCTTTCCCATTTGTTCTTTGGTTTTGCTGTATATAGCTTTTTTTAGGTATGGGGTGCTGTTTTATCAAAGCAAATGCTTTCTCAGACAATGAAATGATCATGTGGTTTGTTCTTTCAGTTTATTTATAATGGATCATGTTTGGTTTTCCGTTATTAGACCATCCCTGTATGCCTGGGATGAAGCACTTGATCATGGTGGATGTTTGTTTTGATGTTTTTTGCCTTTTATTGAGTACTTTTGCTTCGAGCACAAGTTCTTTTCTTTGTTGGGTCTTTGTGTGGTTTAGGTATAAGAGTAATTGTGGCTTCATACTGATCTATGAATTTTTGTAATAGTTTGTATAATATTGGTATGAGGTCTTCTATGAAGGTCTGATAAATCATTTTTTTATTTTTTTTGGTTATTTAATAACTGATTTCCTTAGGAGTTATGGGGTTGTTTAACTGGTTTATCTGTTCCTGATTTAACTTCGGTACCTGGTATTGTCTAGGAAATTGTCCATTTCCCTAGAATATCTAGTAAGATCTGATGATTTTTTGAATTTCCTCTGAATTTTCTGTAATCTCTATGTCTCCTTTTCATTTCTGATTTTGTTCACAATGTCCTCTCATTAACTAGCTAACAGTTGATTTTCTCAAAGAAGCAAATCTTTTTGTTTCTTTGATTCTTTCTCCTTTTGTTTCTCATGGATTTCCTCTGAGTATGATTATTTCCTGTCTTCTACTCCTCCTGGGTGTATTTGCTTCCTTTTGTTCTAGAGCTTTTAGGTGTGCTGTCAAGCTGCTGACATATGCTCTCTCCTGTTTCTTTCTACAGGCACTCAGAGCTATGAGTTTTCCTCTTAGCACAGCTTTGATGATGTCTGTACTGATCTATGAATAAAGAAAATGGGAAATCATTTTATTGTTTATTATTGATCAGAAGTATTTGGTTTTACCCTAGATATCTGGATTATTAATCTCTGGTTCCTGATTAACCTAACAGTACAAAGATGTATCTTTCTTCTCATGGATCCTTTCAGTCAAGTCAGATATTGTTTGGCTCCTCCACTACATTCTGTTGCACCATTGCCCTAAAATATTTTATAGGCAGGGCAGTTGGTTCTTCCAATACTTTGTGGCTGGGTTGGTGACCAAGTTTATCTTCCATTAGCCTTGAGAGTATCTTCCCATACCAAACAAATTTTTAAATAGTTGTAAGGTCCTTATGTAGTCACAAACCTGATTTCTCTATATTCAATGAGTTATGTGGGTATTCTCCTGTATAATATAGCCTCAGTGTAAGTTTGCAAAGAGTAGTTCTTGTATTTACAACAGCATGAGTATCTTGGCATTTACCACCGGACACTTTTGCTCAACAACTCAATTGGATTAACCCTCGTTCAAACACAGAAAGCCTGGTGCATAAAAGTTATGGCCAGTTGAGTCTCCATCTCCCCTAGGACTAGGAAGTACTTATTACAATCACTATTATATATTCCAGGAAATTTCCACTACACTAGATCTTCACAGAAGTTCCTTCAATGCTGTTTTTATTGGTATAGCTCTGAAGTACAGCTTGAAGTTAAGAATGGTGATAAATCCAACTTTTTTTTATTCATGATTTTAATGCTATATTAGGTTTTTAGTTTTTCTAAATGTAGTTGAGTGTTGTCCTTAAAGAGTGAGATAAGAATTGTTTTACAAATGTGATGTGAATTGCATTGGATCGCACATTGCTTTTGGTAGAATGGTTGTTTCATACGTTAATCCTCGTGATACCTGAACATGGGAAATCTTTCTACTCCCTATCATCTAATATTGTCTTTAATTTCTTCTCAAACTCTTGAAGTTGTATCATACAAGTCTTTTATTTTCTTAGAGTTATATCAGAATATTTTACATTGTTTGAGGCTATTTTAAAATGTGTTGTTTCACTGATTTTTTCTTAGTCCATTGGTATTTGGTCAACTACCTATTTGGAGTTACTTAGCCACTTCACAGAAAGATTTTTATGAGTTGTTCTAATCCTCTAGTTGAAATTTTAGGGTTATAGATCTATGATGACATCATTTCCAGATAATGATGTTTTGAATTCTTCCTTTCTAGCTTGTGTGGTCTTGATCTCCATGAGTTTTCTTGATGTTCTCATTAAAATATTAAGAACTATACTGAATATATATGGAAATAATGGAAAAGCCTTGTTTTGTTCCTGAATTTGGTGGAATTACTATAAGCTTCTTTCCACTTTAAATAATACTGACTATATGTTTACTGTAAATTACCTTTCTTATGTTTAGGTTTGTCCCTGATAGTTCTGAAATTTAATTATGAAGGAGGATTAGATTGTGTCATAATTGCTTACTGAATCAAATCAGATAATCCTGTGTTTTCTATTCTTTCATTTTGTGTCTTTATTTCAGACTTCCTTTATTGGTTTTTGTATATGGAAACATTCCTTTTCTCTTCAACGAATCTTGTTTGATAATGTTGGAAGATATTTTAATGTATACTTGCCTTTAGTTTACAAGGATATTTAATATTTTTCACCTGTTTACATAAGGAATTTTTCTCTGTGATATATCTTTATTGAGTATATGGTTTCAGTATCAGGGTAACTATGGCCTCATTAAATGAGTTGAATACTGTTCATTCTCTTTCTATTTTTTAAAAACTTTGAGGAATATTGGTGTTAACTCTTCTTTTAAAGTCTGATAAAATTCTACCCTGAAAGCATGTGGCCCTGGGTTTCTTGTGCTTGTGAGAATTTTAATGAAACTTCTATTTCATTAGGGGTATACTTCTATTTAAATTGTTCATCTGATATTAAGTTTAGTAAGTGGTACCTATCAAGACTATCACTCTTTTTTTGTATTGGATATTTCATTTATTTATATTTCAAATGTCATCCCCTTTCCTGGTTTCCCCTCTGGAAATCCCCTAACCCATCCCTCCTCCTCATACTTCTATGAGAGTGCTCCCCACTCATCATCCACCTCCCCATTCTGGCATTCTCCTACTTTGGGGCATTGAGCCTTTGCAGAACCAACGGCCTCTCAGCTCATTGATGACCAACAATGCCATCCTCTGCTACATATGCAGCCTGAGTGATGGGTTGTTCCATATATATTCTTTGTACGCTTTGGTTAATGTTTTAGACCCTGGAAGCTCTGGGGGTGGGGTTCTGATTGGTTGATAAAGTTAGAGAAAGGACTGATGGTACTCCATGGGTTTGTAACCCCACAGGACAAGCAACATTTTTTTGGGGGGGATATTCAATTTGGTAGTGGAGTACAGGTGCTTAAAGTATGCTTCTAGGATTGTCTGAATCTCCACAGTGTGGTTTGTTTCTTTGTTTATTTTTTTTGTTGTTGTTATATTCCACTTTTCATTTCTTTTTCCTTTTCTTTGGTATTTTAAGTCAGGGTATCTTTATGTAGCCCTGGCTGGCCATCAACTCTCTCTGTAAAGCAGGGTGGCTTAACTTTAAAGATCTACCTGCCTCAGCACCAGAATGCTAAAATTAAAGGAATGTACCACACTGGCTAGCTGTAGTGTTGCTACCAACAACCATTAAAAGAATTGTGAAGACCAGTCACACAGTAAAAAAAGGTAAATGTCATCCTATGATAGGCTCAATCAATATGGAAGAAGAGTATAAAGGTTTTAAGAGCAACATTGTTTGCTGTGAGATTGTTTCTCTTGAGTATGTCAGGAGCTGTAACCATAAAGTCTCACAAATATAGCCCTCTAAACATGAAATGAATAGGAACAGCAATAAGCATATTAATATGGATGAGGTAAACTGAAGATTTCTCAATGTTACGGAAAGAACCACAAGGGAAGTAAGGATTACTGATAGCAGGACAAATAGTGTTTCCAGGGAAGAGTATATTGATCCTTGTCCAATACCAAATAGTCAACTTCAAAACCATACATATGAGAAAAATTTTACTGACAGATACATGAGAAATGTGCACTAAGGGATGGATGTGTGTGTGTGTGTGTGTGTGTGTGTGTGTGTGTGTGTGTGTGTGTTTAAAATGATAACAAAAATACTCCATACTCTAGTATTTTGGAAGAAAAGTGATGTTGTGTGGGAAGGTTTGGAGTGAAGAAAGGAAAGAAGGAAATGACATAATTATAATTTCAAAAGTTAAAAAAACAATAATTTAAGTGTATTGCTATAAATATGTTTTATCAGAAGGTCATATAGGATATTACAGTAAGTGGTGCTATATTACATTTCATGTATACAATCTTGAGAATTATCTCATCTCTGAAAGACAATTATGGAATGTGTTGAGTTTTACTTTATTTAACTTTATTTATTTAACTACGATAAATGAATACAATGAAAGTCTTTCTAAAATATTTCCCAATATATTTATAAGGTCACACACACACATATATATATATATATATATATATGTATATA
This sequence comes from Rattus rattus, assembly GCF_011064425.1. NCBI lineage: Eukaryota > Metazoa > Chordata > Mammalia > Rodentia > Muridae > Rattus > Rattus rattus. The sequence goes on from NC_046156.1 coordinate 161,311,721, forward strand.
TTGCATGTACAAATATTGTGCATAAATACAAATAACTATGTAACTAGTAACATGAGTGATATATGATATATATGTATGTCTACATGTGTGTCTCTGTTTCTTATCTCCTCATAGGTATACATAAGGATTACAAATTCTTACATTATTAGGTTCAGCATTTAAAATAGTTCCATCATCTATGTTAAGGCATACATATATATTCATGTATATTTGTATATCTTTACACACACACACACACACACACACACACACACACACATATATATATATATATATATACACACACACACACACACACAATGGAATATATACATACTATAACAATTAATGGAAAAGAGATCATAAATTGGAAGGAATGTAGGGAATAATAATGGGAAAAGTTTAAGGGACAAAAAAAGGAAAAAATGTAATTATATTAACACCTCAAAAAAATAACCACTGAAATCAGGATATATGACAGTGTAATTCTTTTATTGTGTAAAAATCTGTACATTCAATGTCTAGTATCATAAATTAGATATTTAAATAAATACATTGCAAAACATTTTTTTGACAAAAACAATTCTCTTCCCTTACTTTCTTTTCTCTTTTTTGTTATTTTCCTCCCTCTTTATTAACTTTGGTATTTCTTATTTAAATTTCAATTGTTATTCCCTTTCCAGGTTTCCAGACCAACATCCCCCTAATCCCTCCCATTCCTCTTCTATATTGCCATCCTCCCCCCATTACTGCCCTTCCCCCAACAATCACATTCAATGGAGGTTCAGTCTTGGCAGGACCAAGGGCTTCCCCTTCCACTGGTGCTCTTACTGGGCTATTCATTGCTACCTATGCGGTTGGAGCCTAGGGTCTGTCCATGTATAGTCTTTGGATAGTGGCTTATTCCCTGGAAGCTCTGGTTGGTTGTCACTTTCCTCACTTTCTTTTCTCTGATTCACTTCATCCTTTCCCTTCTATCTACATATGCATCCACGTAACTGAAAATGACAGTAAGTATTCTCTTTTTATTAGATTTATTTGTCAATTTACTTATTTACTTTACATCTGAATCACAGCTTCCCATCTGTCCTTTCCTACTGTTCCCACTTTATCTCTTCTCCTGCCTCCCCATACACTCCTCTTCTCCTCCCTTTCTCCTCAGAACATGGAAGGCCTCTCCATTGGAAGTCCTGAATCTCACTGAGAAGGGGGAATAGAGTAGACATCAGAGCTGATGGATGGAGTGGACTCGGTAGGGAAATGGGTGGGGATGGGAACAGGATGAATAAAATAGAGTTAGTACAGAGGAAGAGAGAACTTCAAGAAACAACTGGAATAAGGCAGTTGGGATAACAGGGAAGTTTTAGAAACGTAGAGCAATGGAAAATCACAGCAATCTAAGAGTATAACACTAGATAAGACTCCTAGCAATAGATGGTTTGGACATCTGCTGTAACAAGAAAATAACAATTCGTATTTCAATGTAATGAACATTGAAATAAGAATGCAGGAAGAAAAAAACAGTTTATATTTGCAGAAATATGATCACCATCAATGGTCTTCTTGTTTTTATTCTGTTTATCTTGCAAAGATAACTGCTTATTTACTGACTGTGGAAGTGGAGTGATGATAAGGCTGTCACAAAATTTCTGGGAAGTTGATGAATACAAAGGCAGGCCAGCAAGCATCCAAGGAAAAAGCTATATTTTAAAAAAGATTATAAATAGCGACACAAAGCATATAGTGTATACATTACAATGAACAAGGAATTCAGCAATGGTCAAGTAAATATTTGTTTTACAATTTGTTGTTTTGATAGCTAGTCATTAAATTCCACAATGGGGTAATTTGTTGCATAGTCAATTTTAATTAAAACATCTGTTCACACTCCAAGGTATGCTGTGAATAATTAGCTTGCTTTCATGGCTTTTGTGCGTGTGTATTTTTAAATTGAAGAAGCTCATTAGGCATAACAGCATCCTAATTTGTTCAAATTAATTACTACTGATCAAATATTCAAAATGGGCTAAACATGAGCAATAACACGCAGAGATCAAGTAACCTGCATCAGGATGCTTTCCTAAGATATAAACAGCACACTGTGTGCGGACACCTCTCACCGCCAGGCATTTTATCCATGTGCACTTTTCCCATGAGATTCTGATGTTTTAATTCCCTCAGAAAATGTATCAGAAAAATAATATTATAATATCTTAAATTGTTTTTGGATACTTAGACATATATGTAAGGATGTGTACAAGGATATTTTTATGTTAGTTATAATTTCAAATGTTAAAGTGACATTTTCACAGGCAAACTTCTATTAACATAAAGAGTTCATTATAACTGCTCTGAAAATGATAGTTTTTATATTACAATAGAGAAGATAAAATGTACATGCAATTGAATCTAAATTATTTTTCAATAGTGCATGCTAGTAGAATATCTCTTATAATGAGTAATAACAGACTTTTCTAAAGTTATTTTCCATTGTAAAATTAAGAGAACACAATAAAACTGTATCTGAGTCAAGTAACTATTTTTATTTCTGGGGTAATACCATATTCTTGAAACACATCATCCAGTTTGTAAGACCCAAGACAAAAGTGGGGTCAGGATAGATACTCTTCATCTTGAGTTGTGAGCCAATAAGAATGATATGAATTTATGAGTCCATGACGAAGGTCTGCGATGATTACTTAGTTGTTGAGCATTTTCTAGTCTTTGTGTAAGGACTGTGAATTGTGAGAATGAATTTTTCTTTTCTCCTTACCTTTGGATTTTGATGCCTGGCACCCATGTTAAGTGAAAGCGTCTTGTCCTCCCAACTCTTTCTCATCTTCACTTGTTCCTTAATGTAAAAATATATCCAGTTTAGTTGATTTACCCTTGCAAGGATAAATTTGTGTTTTAGAATGGCCATGTAGGAATCGATAGCTTATCAGGGATCGTGTCATTACTAAAAATTGATTTTCCCTCTCCTAGCAGCCATTAGTTGCTTGTAGTTCTTCATGTAGGAGAATTTCTACCTTTATATGAGTGGTAATAGGCATTGAAGTTGCATAGGTCTTGTTTAGTGAATATATTAAGATTTCATCACTGTACCTCTGTCATGTATAAACATTACTATCTATTGGAAAACATCCTCGTCCTGTGTTACAGCCTTTCTGCCTCTTCTGTAATGTTTGTTCATCTGTAGATGTGAAAGAGATCTTTTCTGGATGGATCAGTTGGGGATTAGTACCATAGAGTCAGGTTTCTTTGCATTCTTACCATTTGGGCATTTCTGTTATAGTCTCTGTTTACTAAAAAAAAGAAGCTTCTTTGATAAGGATGGCCATAAAGATAGGTATTTGGAATGTGGATGGGAATTTATCTGGTTTTAAAGCTTGAGCATAGTATTTTTTAGTCTATTTCCTTGTAGAGTTCACATTAACCATGTGTAGTTGCGTAGATTTATAGTAAAAGATCTCATTTCCCTCCTATTCAGTAGGTGTTAAATCCAATTATGTGGTTTGTTTACTCCAGACATATAAGTTCTATATTGCACCATGAGATATATCACAGCTTAGAAGGTACTTCAGGTGCCCTTTTCCCAGCCAGTTTGTATGACTCCTTCGAGTCCTATGGTACCCATTTCCTAGTGAGTAGCTTCAAGATGAGTTGCATTTTGCTTACTGAAAGTCCTGTGTTCTACTATGTGGTATCTTCCGAAATCATGCTTACAAGCTGGACAAATGAATGTGGTTCAAGAATATGGTATTGCCTCAGTAATAATTACTTGAATCAGATTGGTTTATTATTCTCTATTAATTTTATAGTAAAAAAACTTTAATAAAGTTCTTGTTATAAGAGGGTCTACTAGAATACACTTTGGAAAAATAATTTAGATTCAATTATAGGAAAACCTATATATAAGGACAGAGAATACTAACTCATATAATTAGGTGTAAAAACATTGAGACTATGATTTCTTTTAATTTGGTACTTTTTATATTAGAATATTCTCTAGCTAATATTGATAATTAAATATTGCAATTGGTAATTTTATTTGACCCCAAATTTTCTCACTCTGCACTCAACTATTTATGAAATTTTGCTCCATTCTTCTTGAGAAAAAAACTGAGAATGCACGAACATGCAAATAAAATATAAAATCATATATTAATTGTTAATAGAGTATAAGAAAATATATCTTAATATGATTTCAGGCATAAATATAATTTTACCATTTGTATAATAGTGCCTATGGAGGAAGCTAAGGTGGGCGTCTATGGAATGGACAGGTAAGGCTATAGAGGCTAAATGTAAAGTAGACAGGATTACAAAATCATCAGCCCAATTTATATTACTGATGAATCTTTGAAATATTTGTTTTTCTTTGACATGCTCCATAGTAAAATTACTAGTTCACCTGATGCTTTCCTCATGGGTACTTAAACTGACATTTGTTTTTTATTTTTGTGGAAGGGCTAACACAATTTTTCTTTTATTAATGTCCAGAGAATTTTTCAGTTTAATTTCTCACTCTCTCTTTTTTAACCTTTAAACATTGCAAAATGTTTCTACAATGGAAATAATTTTCATATGTATATATATGAAATATATACATATTTGGATAATTTTTAAATTTACATTTCAAAAGTTATCCCCTTTCCCAGTTTCTCATCCACAATCCCCCTATCCCCTCCCCTTTTCCCCTTCTCCTATTAGTGTTTTCCCTCACCCCTTCCTGCCTTCCCGCCCTGACATTCCCCTACACTGGGAGATCCAGCCTTGGCAGGATCAAGGGCTTCTCCTCCCATTGGTACCCAAAAAAACAATCCTCTGCTACATATACAGCTGGAGCCATGGGTCTGCCCATGTGTATTCGTTTTCTAACATTGGAATAAAATCTGATTTTTGTGGGACAATTAAACTTCACATTTAATGAAATAATGGGATGGATGTAGCCTGCATTTACGTAAAACAATTATATCCTGACTGTTAAAATGTATTGACTGATATATGAGTAAAAATATTGAGAAAATTTATTTTATTACAGTACTCCTTTTTTTTTTTTTTTATTAACTTGTGTATTTCTTATATACATTTCGATTGTTATTCCCTTTCCCGGTTTCCGGGACAACATCCCCCTAATCCGTCCCCCACCCCTTCTTTATAGGTGTTCCCCTCCCCATCCTCCCCCCATTGCCGCCCTCCCCCCAACAATCACGTTCACTAGCACGTCTTAGCAGGACCCAGGACTTCCCCTTCCACTGGTGCTCTTACTAGGATATCCATTGCTACCTATGAGGTCAGAGCCGGATGTAGATCACTCCTGAGAGACACAGCCAGAATTCAGCAAATACAGAGGCGAATGCCAGCAGCAAACCACTGAACTGAGAATAGGACCCCCGTTGAAGGAATCAGAGAAAGAACTGGAAGAGCTTGAAGGGGCTCAAGACCCCATATGTACAACAATGCCAAGCAACCA